>NW_026648327.1:0-148947 GCF_030028045.1 Hippopotamus amphibius kiboko
TTGGCAGGGCTCAGCGTGTGGCCTGGCTGTGGTTTCATGGCTGGGAAAGGGCAGATCTTGAAGCTGGGTGCCCACCAGGGAATGGGGCCCGGGGGGCCAGAGCCGGCATGCCCTGGTTGGGAGGCAGGAAATCTGGGGCCTTCAAGCTGCATGCAAGTCCCCTCTCTGGCTGCCCCTCTTGCTTCTTCTCTGCTGCCAAGCCTCTCACACCCCACGTGCGTCTCATTTAAAGGAGGCAGGCTGCTTGCCATTCGTGGGCAGGCAATCACCCCAGGAGCCTCGTTTACCCGAAGGGGAGTGCGCACTGACCCAGAGCCTCCAGAGGAGCTGCCGTCTCTCCAGCCACAAAGGCCTGTAGCCGAGTCCATGGCAGCCTGTTGCATGGAGGGCTTCTGTGGGAGAGGGCCGTGCTGCCCTGGCAGGGGCTCGTTCTCACACTGCTTTCCGTGGGGAAACGCTGTGTGTGCCAAGGGTCTCCTGTGTGCACAAAATCTCTCGCCAGTGCCTGAGGTGCAGGGAGTCCTCTTTGGACCCAGAGCCATGCTCTAGGCGGGCCTCCCATGCTGGGAGAGCCTCCACTTCCCCAACTGTCCAACTGCCTCAGGAACACCCTTCGAGGGAGTGTGGCTCTGACAGGCAGAAGGGCCCGAGTGAGGAACGTGGATGGCAGGCCAAAGCCACTGTGCTGAGCAGTCCCCCTGCAAGTCCTAGCTGAAGGCTCTGTGCACCAGGCTCAAGCTGGAATGAGCCTGTGGCCTGGCCTCCAGTCCCAGGCTTGGCCTGGGCACTGCTAGGGCGGGCCCCAGCCCAGGCTCAGCCAGGCCTCCCTAGGGCCCGGGCTGGCCTAGGCCACTGCCAGCCAGCAGGGCCTCGACAGAGCACAGTTCATTCGAGGAGGCCCCCGGGGGTTGCCTGGGTGGCTCCTGCACTGCTGGGAAGCTGCAGGTCCGGAGGCTGTGTGTGCACGTGGCCACTGGGGCCTGAGCACAAGACAGGCCTGACCCCTCTTGCAAGCAGGACTCCTGCCACCTCTTCGCTGCCTGCCACACCCCCTTGCTGCCTGCCCTGTCTTCACTGCTGGCAGGCCTCTGTGTGCCCAGGCCAGTCTAGGCCAAGGAAACAAGGGGCTTGCTCTCCCCTTGCTAGGAGCTCCTCCTCCAGCACTCTGGCCCAGGGGACACACGCCCCTGGACCAGCAGCCTGCAAGGAAGCTGCAGCTGAGCCATGCCCAAAGGCCTGCAGCACCTGGCAGGGAGCCCTCTGCTATGGCCAGCTTTCCCACTGCAAAGCCTTGGAGGAGTTCGTGGATGCTGGGGCCTGCAGCGTTTGCCGTCGGAGAGCACTGGGGGCCCAGAGCCTCCCCTGGGGCTTCCGAGCACTTTCCCACCCCCAGGCCCTTGGCACCCACTCTGCTGCCAGAGGGAAGTCCTAAGCAGGACTCTCGAGCTTGTGCAGCCAGAGGGCCTCCTGCTTGCAAATGTCCTCAGGAACTCCTTTGGAGTGAGGCCTCTCCTCCCATGCTGCTCAGCCAGCAGATGGTGCCATCGCTCCACCCAAAACCTCTCTGCTTTGCCTTCAGCCATGGATCGCCCTGCTGAGCTCTCTCTGCCTCAAGCAGCAACTCCAGTGTGCATCCAGCCTACAGAATGCAGAGTGCCTTTGCCGGAGCACTGCTGTGCTGGGGCAGCACCCTGAAGGCCTTCTAGGGCCTTCGCTCCACTAACCCAGTCATACCACCCAGCCCATGCGGGGAGGAAAGTTCCCCTTGGCAGGGCTCAGCGTGTGGCTTGGGTGTGGTTTCATGGCTGGGAAAGGGCAGATCCTGAAGCTGGGTGCCCACCTGGGAATGGGGCCCGGGGCAGAGCCGGCATGCCCTGGTTGGGAGGCAGGAGATCTGGGGCCTTCAAGCTGCATGCAAATCCCCTCTCTGGCTGCCCCTCTTGCTTCTTCTCTGCTGCCAAGCCTCTCACACCCCACGTGCGTCTCATTGAAAGGAGGCAGGCTGCTTGCCATTCTTGGGCAGGCAATCACCCCAGGAGCCTTGTTTACCCAAAGGGGAGTGCCCACTGACCCAGAGCCTCCAGAGGAGCTGCCGTCTCTCCAGCCACAAAGGCCTGTAGCCGAGTCCATGGCAGCCTGTTGCATGGAGGGCTTCTGTGGGAGAGGGCCGTGCTGCCCTGGCAGGGGCTCGTTCTCACACTGCTTTCCGTGGGGAAACGCTGTGTGTGCCAAGGGTCTCCTGTGTGCACAAAATCTCTCGCCAGTGCCTGAGGTGCAGGGAGTCCTCTTTGGACCCAGAGCCATGCTCTAGGCGGGCCTCCCGTGCTGGGAGAGCCTCCACTTCCCCAACTGTCCAACTGCCTCAGGAACACCCTTCGAGGGAGTGTGGCTCTGACAGGCAGAAGGGCCCGAGTGAGGAACGTGGATGGCAGGCCAAAGCCACTGTGCTGAGCATTCCCCCTGCAAGTCCGAGCTGAAGGCTCTGTGCACCAGGCTCAAGCTGGAATGAGCCTGTGGCCTGGCCTCCAGTCCCAGGCTTGGCCTGGGCACTGCTAGGGCGGGCCCCAGCCCAGGCTCAGCCAGGCCTCCCTAGGGCCCGGGCTGGCCTAGGCCACGGCCAGCCAGCAGGGCCTCGACAGAGCACAGTTCATTCGAGGAGGCCCCCGGGGGTTGCCTGGGTGGCTCCTGCACTGCTGGGAAGCTGCAGGTCCGGAGGCTGTGTGTGCACGTGGCCACTGGGGCCTGAGCACAAGACAGGCCTGACCCCACTTGCAAGCAGGACTCCTGCCACCTCTTCGCTGCCTGCCACACCCCCTTGCTGCCTGCCCTGTCTTCACTGCTGGCAGGCCTCTGTGTGCCCAGGCCAGTCTAGGCCAAGGAAACAAGGGGCTTGCTCTCCCCTTGCTAGGAGCTCCTCCTCCAGCACTCTGGCCCAGGGGACACACGCCCCTGGACCAGCAGCCTGCAAGGAAGCTGCAGCTGAGCCATGCCCAAAGGCCTGCAGCACCTGGCAGGGAGCCCTCTGCTATGGCCAGCTTTCCCACTGCAAAGCCTTGGAGGAGTTCGTGGATGCTGGGGCCTGCAGCGTTTGCCGTCGGAGAGCACTGGGGGCCCAGAGCCTCCCCTGTGGCTTCCGAGCACTTTCCCACCCCCAGGCCCTTGGCACCCACTCTGCTGCCAGAGGGAAGTCCTAAGCAGGACTCTCGAGCTTGTGCAGCCAGAGGGCCTCCTGCTTGCAAATGTCCTCAGGAACTCCTTTGGAGTGAGGCCTCTCCTCCCATGCTGCTCAGCCAGCAGATGGTGCCATCGCTCCACCCAAAACCTCTCTGCTTTGCCTTCAGCCATGGATCGCCCTGCTGAGCTCTCTCTGCCTCAAGCAGCAACTCCAGTGTGCATCCAGCCTACGGAAAGCAGAGTGCCTTTGCCAGAGCACTGCTGTGCTGGGGCAGCACCCTGAAGGCCTCCTAGGGCCTTCGCTCCCCTAACCCAGTCGTGCCACCCAGCCCATGTGGGGAGCAAAGTTCCCCCTTGGCAGGGCTCAGCGTGTGGCCTGGCTGTGGTTTCATGGCTGGGAAAGGGCAGATCCTGAAGCTGGGTGCCCACCTGGGAATGGGGCCCAGGGGGCAGAGCCGACATGCCCTGGTTGGGAGGCAGGAGATCTGGGGCCTTCAAGCTGCATGCAAATCCCCTCTATGGCTGCCTCTCTTGCTTCTTCTCTGCTGCCAAGCCTCTCACACCCCACGTGCGTCTCATTGAAAGGAGGCAGGCTGCTTGCCATTCTTGGGCAGGCAATCACCCCAGGAGCCTCGTTTACCCGAAGGGGAGTGCGCACTGACCCAGAGCCTCCAGAGGAGCTGCCGTCTCTCCAGCCACAAAGGCCTGTAGCCAAGTCCATGGCAGCCTGTTGCATGGAGGGCTTCTGTGGGAGAGGGCCATGCTGCCCTGGCAGGGGCTCGTTCTCACACTGCTTTCCGTGGGGAAACGCTGTGTGTGCCAAGGGTCTCCTGTGTGCACAAAATCTCTCGCCAGTGCCTGAGGTGCAGGGAGTCCTCTTTGGACCCAGAGCCATGCTCTAGGCGGGCCTCCCGTGCTGGGAGAGCCTCCACTTCCCCAACTGTCCAACTGCCTCAGGAACACCCTTCGAGGGAGTGTGGCTCTGACAGGCAGAAGGGCCCGAGTGAGGAACGTGGATGGCAGGCCAAAGCCACTGTGCTGAGCAGTCCCCCTGCAAGTCCTAGCTGAAGGCTCTGTGCACCAGGCTCAAGCTGGAATGAGCCTGTGGCCTGGCCTCCAGTCCCAGGCTTGGCCTGGGCACTGCTAGGGTGGGCCCCAGCCCAGGCTCAGGCAGGCCTTCCTAGGGCCCGGGCTGGCCTAGGCCACTGCCAGCCAGCAGGGCCTCGACAGAGCACAGTTCATTCGAGGAGGCCCCCGGGGGTTGCCTGGGTGGCTCCTGCACTGCTGGGAAGCTGCAGGTCCGGAGGCTGTGTGTGCACGTGGCCACTGGGGCCTGAGCACAAGACAGGCCTGACCCCACTTGCAAGCAGGACTCCTGCCACCTCTTCGCTGCCTGCCACACCCCCTTGCTGCCTGCCCTGTCTTCACTGCTGGCAGGCCTCTGTGTGCCCAGGCCAGTCTAGGCCAAGGAAACAAGGGGCTTGCTCTCCCCTTGCTAGGAGCTCCTCCTCCAGCACTCTGGCCCAGGGGACACACGCCCCTGGACCAGCAGCCTGCAAGGAAGCTGCAGCTGAGCCATGCCCAAAGGCCTGCAGCACCTGGCAGGGAGCCCTCTGCTATGGCCAGCTTTCCCACTGCAAAGCCTTGGAGGAGTTCGTGGATGCTGGGGCCTGCAGCGTTTGCCGTCGGAGAGCACTGGGGGCCCAGAGCCTCCCCTGTGGCTTCCGAGCACTTTCCCACCCCCAGACCCTTGGCACCCACTCTGCTGCCAGAGGGAAGTCCTAAGCAGGACTCTCGAGCTTGTGCAGCCAGAGGGCCTCCTGCTTGCAAATGTCCTCAGGAACTCCTTTGGAGTGAGGCCTCTCCTCCCATGCTGCTCAGCCAGCAGATGGTGCCATCGCTCCACCCAAAACCTCTCTGCTTTGCCTTCAGCCATGGATCGCCCTGCTGAGCTCTCTCTGCCTCAAGCAGCAACTCCAGTGTGCATCCAGCCTACAGAAAGCAGAGTGCCTTTGCCAGAGCACTGCTGTGCTGGGGCAGCACCCTGAAGGCCTCCTAGGGCCTTCGCTCCCCTAACCCAGTCGTGCCACCCAGCCCATGTGGGGAGCAAAGTTCCCCCTTGGCAGGGCTCAGCGTGTGGCATGGCTGTGGCTTCATGGCTGGGAAAGGGCAGATCCTGAAGCTGGGTGCCCACCTGGGAATGGAGCCCGGGGGGCAGAGCCGGCATGCCCTGGTTGGGAGGCAGGAGATCTGGGGCCTTCAAGCTGCATGCAAATCCCCTCTCTGGCTGCCCCTCTTGCTTCTTCTCTGCTGCCAAGCCTCTCACACCCCACGTGCGTCTCATTGAAAGGAGGCAGGCTGCTTGCCATTCGTGGGCAGGCAATCACCCCAGGAGCCTCGTTTACCCGAAGGGGAGTGCGCACTGACCCAGAGCCTCCAGAGGAGCTGCCGTCTCTCCAGCCACAAAGGCCTGTAGCCGAGTCCATGGCAGCCTGTTGCATGGAGGGCTTCTGTGGGAGAGGGCCGTGCTGCCCTGGCAGGGGCTCGTTCTCACACTGCTTTCCGTGGGGAAACGCTGTGTGTGCCAAGGGTCTCCTGTGTGCACAAAATCTCTCGCCAGTGCCTGAGGTGCAGGGAGTCCTCTTTGGACCCAGAGCCATGCTCTAGGCGGGCCTCCCGTGCTGGGAGAGCCTCCACTTCCCCAACTGTCCAACTGCCTCAGGAACACCCTTCGAGGGAGTGTGGCTCTGACAGGCAGAAGGGCCCGAGTGAGGAACGTGGATGGCAGGCCAAAGCCACTGTGCTGAGCAGTCCCCCTGCAAGTCCTAGCTGAAGGCTCTGTGCACCAGGCTCAAGCTGGAATGAGCCTGTGGCCTGGCCTCCAGTCCCAGGCTTGGCCTGGGCACTGCTAGGGCGGGCCCCAGCCCAGGCTCAGCCAGGCCTCCCTAGGGCCCGGGCTGGCCTAGGCCACTGCCAGCCAGCAGGGCCTCGACAGAGCACAGTTCATTCGAGGAGGCCCCCGGGGGTTGCCTGGGTGGCTCCTGCACTGCTGGGAAGCTGCAGGTCCGGAGGCTGTGTGTGCACGTGGCCACTGGGGCCTGAGCACAAGACAGGCCTGACCCCACTTGCAAGCAGGACTCCTGCCACCTCTTCGCTGCCTGCCACACCCCCTTGCTGCCTGCCCTGTCTTCACTGCTGGCAGGCCTCTGTGTGCCCAGGCCAGTCTAGGCCAAGGAAACAAGGGGCTTGCTCTCCCCTTGCTAGGAGCTCCTCCTCCAGCACTCTGGCCCAGGGGATACACGCCCCTGGACCAACAGCCTGCAAGGAAGCTGCAGCTGAGCCATGCCCAAAGGCCTGCAGCACCTGGCAGGGAGCCCTCTGCTATGGCCAGCTTTCCCACTGCAAAGCCTTGGAGGAGTTCGTGGATGCTGGGGCCTGCAGCGTTTGCCGTCGGAGAGCACTGGGGGCCCAGAGCCTCCCCTGGGGCTTCCGAGCACTTTCCCACCCCCAGGCCCTTGGCACCCACTCTGCTGCCAGAGGGAAGTCCTAAGCAGGACTCTCGAGCTTGTGCAGCCAGAGGGCCTCCTGCTTGCAAATGTCCTCAGGAACTCCTTTGGAGTGAGGCCTCTCCTCCCATGCTGCTCAGCCAGCAGATGGTGCCATCGCTCCACCCAAAACCTCTCTGCTTTGCCTTCAGCCATGGATCGCCCTGCTGAGCTCTCTCTGCCTCAAGCAGCAACTCCAGTGTGCATCCAGCCTACAGAAAGCAGAGTGCCTTTGCCTGAGCACTGCTGTGCTGGGGCAGCACCCTGAAGGCCTCCTAGGGCCTTCGCTCCCCTAACCCAGTCGTGCCACCCAGCCCATGCGGGGAGCAAAGTTCCCCTTGGCAGGGCTCAACGTGTGGCCTGGCTGTGGTTTCATGGCTGGGAAAGGGCAGATCCTGAAGCTGGGTGCCCACCTGGGAATGGGGCCTGGGGGGCAGAGCCGGCAGGCCCTGGTTGGGAGGCAGGAGATCTGGGGCCTTCAAGCTGCATGCAAATCCCCTCTCTGGCTGCCCCTCTTGCTTCTTATCTGCTGCCAAGCCTCTCACACCCCAGTGCGTCTCATTGAAAGGAGGCAGGCTGCTTGCCATTCTTGGGCAGGCAATCACCCCAGGAGCCTCGTTTACCCAAAGGGGAGTGCGCACTGACCCAGAGCCTCCAGAGGAGCTGCCGTCTCTCCAGCCAAAAAGGCCTGTAGCCGAGTCCATGGCAGCCTGTTGCATGGAGGGCTTCTGTGGGAGAGGGCCGTGCTGCCCTGGCAGGGGCTCGTTCTCACACTGCTTTCCGTGGGGAAACGCTGTGTGTGCCAAGGGTCTCCTGTGTGCACAAAATCTCTCGCCAGTGCCTGAGGTGCAGGGAGTCCTCTTTGGACCCAGAGCCATGCTCTAGGCGGGCCTCCCGTGCTGGGAGAGCCTCCACTTCCCCAACTGTCCAACTGCCTCAGGAACACCCTTCGAGGGAGTGTGGCTCTGACAGGCAGAAGGGCCCGAGTGAGGAACGTGGATGGCAGGCCAAAGCCACTGTGCTGAGCAGTCCCCCTGCAAGTCCTAGCTGAAGGCTCTGTGCACCAGGCTCAAGCTGGAATGAGCCTGTGGCCTGGCCTCCAGTCCCAGTCTTGGCCTGGGCACTGCTAGGGTGGGCCCCAGCCCAGGCTCAGGCAGGCCTTCCTAGGGCCCGGGCTGGCCTAGGCCACTGCCAGCCAGCAGGGCCTCGACAGAGCACAGTTCATTCGAGGAGGCCCCCGGGGGTTGCCTGGGTGGCTCCTGCACTGCTGGGAAGCTGCAGGTCCGGAGGCTGTGTGTGCACGTGGCCACTGGGGCCTGAGCACAAGACAGGCCTGACCCCACTTGCAAGCAGGACTCCTGCCACCTCTTCGCTGCCTGCCACACCCCCTTGCTGCCTGCCCTGTCTTCACTGCTGGCAGGCCTCTGTGTGCCCAGGCCAGTCTAGGCCAAGGAAACAAGGGGCTTGCTCTCCCCTTGCTAGGAGCTCCTCCTCCAGCACTCTGGCCCAGGGGACACACGCCCCTGGACCAGCAGCCTGCAAGGAAGCTGCAGCTGAGCCATGCCCAAAGGCCTGCAGCACCTGGCAGGGAGCCCTCTGCTATGGCCAGCTTTCCCACTGCAAAGCCTTGGAGGAGTTCGTGGATGCTGGGGCCTGCTGCGTTTGCCGTCGGAGAGCACTGGGGGCCCAGAGCCTCCCCTGTGGCTTCCGAGCACTTTCCCACCCCCAGGCCCTTGGCACCCACTCTGCTGCCAGAGGGAAGTCCTAAGCAGGACTCTCGAGCTTGTGCAGCCAGAGGGCCTCCTGCTTGCAAATGTCCTCAGGAACTCCTTTGGAGTGAGGCCTCTCCTCCCATGCTGCTCAGCCAGCAGATGGTGCCATCGCTCCACCCAAAACCTCTCTGCTTTGCCTTCAGCCATGGATCGCCCTGCTGAGCTCTCTCTGCCTCAAGCAGCAACTCCAGTGTGCATCCAGCCTACAGAAAGCAGAGTGCCTTTGCCAGAGCACTGCTGTGCTGGGTCAGCACCCTGAAGGCCTCCTAGGGCCTTCGCTCCCCTAACCCAGTCGTGCCACCCAGCCCATGTGGGGAGCAAAGTTCCCCCTTGGCAGGGCTCAGCGTGTGGCATGGCTGTGGCTTCATGGCTGGGAAAGGGCAGATCCTGAAGCTGGGTGCCCACCTGGGAATGGAGCCCGGGGGGCAGAGCCGGCATGCCCTGGTTGGGAGGCAGGAGATCTGGGGCCTTCAAGCTGCATGCAAATCCCCTCTCTGGCTGCCCCTCTTGCTTCTTCTCTGCTGCCAAGCCTCTCACACCCCACGTGTGTCTCATTGAAAGGAGGCAGGCTGCTTGCCATTCTTGGGCAGGCAATCACCCCAGGAGCCTCGTTTACCCGAAGGGGAGTGCGCACTGACCCAGAGCCTCCAGAGGAGCTGCCGTCTCTCCAGCCACAAAGGCCTGTGGCCGAGTCCATGGCAGCCTGTTGCATGGAGGGCTTCTGTGGGAGAGGGCCGTGCTGCCCTGGCAGGGGCTCGTTCTCACACTGCTTTCCGTGGGGAAACGCTGTGTGTGCCAAGGGTCTCATGTGTGCACAAAATCTCTCGCCAGTGCCTGAGGTGCAGGGAGTCCTCTTTGGACCCAGAGCCATGCTCTAGGCGGGCCTCCCGTGCTGGGAGAGCCTCCACTTCCCCAACTGTCCAACTGCCTCAGGAACACCCTTCGAGGGAGTGTGGCTCTGACAGGCAGAAGGGCCCGAGTGAGGAACGTGGATGGCAGGCCAAAGCCACTGTGCTGAGCATTCCCCCTGCAAGTCCGAGCTGAAGGCTCTGTGCACCAGGCTCAAGCTGGAATGAGCCTGTGGCCTGGCCTCCAGTCCCAGGCTTGGCCTGGGCACTGCTAGGGCGGGCCCCAGCCCAGGCTCAGCCAGGCCTCCCTAGGGCCCGGGCTGGCCTAGGCCACTGCCAGCCAGCAGGGCCTCGACAGAGCACAGTTCATTCGAGGAGGACCCCGGGGGTTGCCTGGGTGGCTCCTGCACTGCTGGGAAGCTGCAGGTCCGGAGGCTGTGTGTGCACGTGGCCACTGGGGCCTGAGCACAAGACAGGCCTGACCCCACTTGCAAGCAGGACTCCTGCCACCTCTTCGCTGCCTGCCACACCCCCTTGCTGCCTGCCCTGTCTTCACTGCTGGCAGGCCTCTGTGTGCCCAGGCCAGTCTAGGCCAAGGAAACAAGGGGCTTGCTCTCCCCTTGCTAGGAGCTCCTCCTCCAGCACTCTGGCCCAGGGGACACACGCCCCTGGACCAGCAGACTGCAAGGAAGCTGCAGCTGAGCCATGCCCAAAGGCCTGCAGCACCTGGCAGGGAGCCCTCTGCTATGGCCAGCTTTCCCACTGCAAAGCCTTGGAGGAGTTCGTGGATGCTGGGGCCTGCAGTGTTTGCCGTCGGAGAGCACTGGGGGCCCAGAGCCTCCCCTGTGGCTTCCGAGCACTTTCCCACCCCCAGGCCCTTGGCACCCACTCTGCTGCCAGAGGGAAGTCCTAAGCAGGACTCTCGAGCTTGTGCAGCAAGAGGGCCTCCTGCTTGCAAATGTCCTCAGGAACTCCTTTGGAGTGAGGCCTCTCCTCCCATGCTGCTCAGCCAGCAGATGGTGCCATCGCTCCACCCAAAACCTCTCTGCTTTGCCTTCAGCCATGGATCGCCCTGCTGAGCTCTCGCTGCCTCAAGCAGCAACTCCAGTGTGCATCCAGCCTACAGAAAGCAGAGTGCCTTTGCCAGAGCACTGCTGTGCTGGGGCAGCACCCTGAAGGCCTCCTAGGGCCTTCGCTCCCCTAACCCAGTCGTGCCACCCAGCCCATGCGGGGAGCAATGTTCCCCCTTGGCAGGGCTCAGCGTGTGGCCTGGCTGTGGTTTCATGGCTGGGAAAGGGCAGATCTTGAAGCTGGGTGCCCACCAGGGAATGGGGCCCGGGGGGCCAGAGCCGGCATGCCCTGGTTGGGAGGCAGGAAATCTGGGGCCTTCAAGCTGCATGCAAGTCCCCTCTCTGGCTGCCCCTCTTGCTTCTTCTCTGCTGCCAAGCCTCTCACACCCCACGTGCGTCTCATTGAAAGGAGGCAGGCTGCTTGCCATTCGTGGGCAGGCAATCACCCCAGGAGCCTCGTTTACCCGAAGGGGAGTGCGCACTGACCCAGAGCCTCCAGAGGAGCTGCCGTCTCTCCAGCCACAAAGGCCTGTAGCCGAGTCCATGGCAGCCTGTTGCATGGAGGGCTTCTGTGGGAGAGGGCCGTGCTGCCCTGGCAGGGGCTCGTTCTCACACTGCTTTCCGTGGGGAAACGCTGTGTGTGCCAAGGGTCTCCTGTGTGCACAAAATCTCTCGCCAGTGCCTGAGGTGCAGGGAGTCCTCTTTGGACCCAGAGCCATGCTCTAGGCGGGCCTCCCGTGCTGGGAGAGCCTCCACTTCCCCAACTGTCCAACTGCCTCAGGAACACCCTTCGAGGGAGTGTGGCTCTGACAGGCAGAAGGGCCCGAGTGAGGAACGTGGATGGCAGGCCAAAGCCACTGTGCTGAGCAGTCCCCCTGCAAGTCCTAGCTGAAGGCTCTGTGCACCAGGCTCAAGCTGGAATGAGCCTGTGGCCTGGCCTCCAGTCCCAGGCTTGGCCTGGGCACTGCTAGGGCGGGCCCCAGCCCAGGCTCAGCCAGGCCTCCCTAGGGCCCGGGCTGGCCTAGGCCACTGCCAGCCAGCAGGGCCTCGACAGAGCACAGTTCATTCGAGGAGGCCCCCGGGGGTTGCCTGGGTGGCTCCTGCACTGCTGGGAAGCTGCAGGTCCGGAGGCTGTGTGTGCACGTGGCCACTGGGGCCTGAGCACAAGACAGGCCTGACCCCTCTTGCAAGCAGGACTCCTGCCACCTCTTCGCTGCCTGCCACACCCCCTTGCTGCCTGCCCTGTCTTCACTGCTGGCAGGCCTCTGTGTGCCCAGGCCAGTCTAGGCCAAGGAAACAAGGGGCTTGCTCTCCCCTTGCTAGGAGCTCCTCCTCCAGCACTCTGGCCCAGGGGACACACGCCCCTGGACCAGCAGCCTGCAAGGAAGCTGCAGCTGAGCCATGCCCAAAGGCCTGCAGCACCTGGCAGGGAGCCCTCTGCTATGGCCAGCTTTCCCACTGCAAAGCCTTGGAGGAGTTCGTGGATGCTGGGGCCTGCAGCGTTTGCCGTCGGAGAGCACTGGGGGCCCAGAGCCTCCCCTGGGGCTTCCGAGCACTTTCCCACCCCCAGGCCCTTGGCACCCACTCTGCTGCCAGAGGGAAGTCCTAAGCAGGACTCTCGAGCTTGTGCAGCCAGAGGGCCTCCTGCTTGCAAATGTCCTCAGGAACTCCTTTGGAGTGAGGCCTCTCCTCCCATGCTGCTCAGCCAGCAGATGGTGCCATCGCTCCACCCAAAACCTCTCTGCTTTGCCTTCAGCCATGGATCGCCCTGCTGAGCTCTCTCTGCCTCAAGCAGCAACTCCAGTGTGCATCCAGCCTACAGAATGCAGAGTGCCTTTGCCGGAGCACTGCTGTGCTGGGGCAGCACCCTGAAGGCCTTCTAGGGCCTTCGCTCCACTAACCCAGTCATACCACCCAGCCCATGCGGGGAGGAAAGTTCCCCTTGGCAGGGCTCAGCGTGTGGCTTGGGTGTGGTTTCATGGCTGGGAAAGGGCAGATCCTGAAGCTGGGTGCCCACCTGGGAATGGGGCCCGGGGCAGAGCCGGCATGCCCTGGTTGGGAGGCAGGAGATCTGGGGCCTTCAAGCTGCATGCAAATCCCCTCTCTGGCTGCCCCTCTTGCTTCTTCTCTGCTGCCAAGCCTCTCACACCCCACGTGCGTCTCATTGAAAGGAGGCAGGCTGCTTGCCATTCGTGGGCAGGCAATCACCCCAGGAGCCTCGTTTACCCAAAGGGGAGTGCCCACTGACCCAGAGCCTCCAGAGGAGCTGCCGTCTCTCCAGCCACAAAGGCCTGTAGCCGAGTCCATGGCAGCCTGTTGCATGGAGGGCTTCTGTGGGAGAGGGCCGTGCTGCCCTGGCAGGGGCTCGTTCTCACACTGCTTTCCGTGGGGAAACGCTGTGTGTGCCAAGGGTCTCCTGTGTGCACAAAATCTCTCGCCAGTGCCTGAGGTGCAGGGAGTCCTCTTTGGACCCAGAGCCATGCTCTAGGCGGGCCTCCCGTGCTGGGAGAGCCTCCACTTCCCCAACTGTCCAACTGCCTCAGGAACACCCTTCGAGGGAGTGTGGCTCTGACAGGCAGAAGGGCCCGAGTGAGGAACGTGGATGGCAGGCCAAAGCCACTGTGCTGAGCATTCCCCCTGCAAGTCCGAGCTGAAGGCTCTGTGCACCAGGCTCAAGCTGGAATGAGCCTGTGGCCTGGCCTCCAGTCCCAGGCTTGGCCTGGGCACTGCTAGGGCGGGCCCCAGCCCAGGCTCAGCCAGGCCTCCCTAGGGCCCGGGCTGGCCTAGGCCACGGCCAGCCAGCAGGGCCTCGACAGAGCACAGTTCATTCGAGGAGGCCCCCGGGGGTTGCCTGGGTGGCTCCTGCACTGCTGGGAAGCTGCAGGTCCGGAGGCTGTGTGTGCACGTGGCCACTGGGGCCTGAGCACAAGACAGGCCTGACCCCACTTGCAAGCAGGACTCCTGCCACCTCTTCGCTGCCTGCCACACCCCCTTGCTGCCTGCCCTGTCTTCACTGCTGGCAGGCCTCTGTGTGCCCAGGCCAGTCTAGGCCAAGGAAACAAGGGGCTTGCTCTCCCCTTGCTAGGAGCTCCTCCTCCAGCACTCTGGCCCAGGGGACACACGCCCCTGGACCAGCAGCCTGCAAGGAAGCTGCAGCTGAGCCATGCCCAAAGGCCTGCAGCACCTGGCAGGGAGCCCTCTGCTATGGCCAGCTTTCCCACTGCAAAGCCTTGGAGGAGTTCGTGGATGCTGGGGCCTGCAGCGTTTGCCGTCGGAGAGCACTGGGGGCCCAGAGCCTCCCCTGTGGCTTCCGAGCACTTTCCCACCCCCAGACCCTTGGCACCCACTCTGCTGCCAGAGGGAAGTCCTAAGCAGGACTCTCGAGCTTGTGCAGCCAGAGGGCCTCCTGCTTGCAAATGTCCTCAGGAACTCCTTTGGAGTGAGGCCTCTCCTCCCATGCTGCTCAGCCAGCAGATGGTGCCATCGCTCCACCCAAAACCTCTCTGCTTTGCCTTCAGCCATGGATCGCCCTGCTGAGCTCTCTCTGCCTCAAGCAGCAACTCCAGTGTGCATCCAGCCTACAGAAAGCAGAGTGCCTTTGCCAGAGCACTGCTGTGCTGGGGCAGCACCCTGAAGGCCTCCTAGGGCCTTCGCTCCCCTAACCCAGTCGTGCCACCCAGCCCATGTGGGGAGCAAAGTTCCCCCTTGGCAGGGCTCAGCGTGTGGCATGGCTGTGGCTTCATGGCTGGGAAAGGGCAGATCCTGAAGCTGGGTGCCCACCTGGGAATGGAGCCCGGGGGTCAGAGCCGGCATGCCCTGGTTGGGAGGCAGGAGATCTGGGGCCTTCAAGCTGCATGCAAATCCCCTCTCTGGCTGCCCCTCTTGCTTCTTCTCTGCTGCCAAGCCTCTCACACCCCACGTGCGTCTCATTGAAAGGAGGCAGGCTGCTTGCCATTCGTGGGCAGGCAATCACCCCAGGAGCCTCGTTTACCCGAAGGGGAGTGCGCACTGACCCAGAGCCTCCAGAGGAGCTGCCGTCTCTCCAGCCACAAAGGCCTGTAGCCGAGTCCATGGCAGCCTGTTGCATGGAGGGCTTCTGTGGGAGAGGGCCGTGCTGCCCTGGCAGGGGCTCGTTCTCACACTGCTTTCCGTGGGGAAACGCTGTGTGTGCCAAGGGTCTCCTGTGTGCACAAAATCTCTCGCCAGTGCCTGAGGTGCAGGGAGTCCTCTTTGGACCCAGAGCCATGCTCTAGGCGGGCCTCCCGTGCTGGGAGAGCCTCCACTTCCCCAACTGTCCAACTGCCTCAGGAACACCCTTCGAGGGAGTGTGGCTCTGACAGGCAGAAGGGCCCGAGTGAGGAACGTGGATGGCAGGCCAAAGCCACTGTGCTGAGCAGTCCCCCTGCAAGTCCTAGCTGAAGGCTCTGTGCACCAGGCTCAAGCTGGAATGAGCCTGTGGCCTGGCCTCCAGTCCCAGGCTTGGCCTGGGCACTGCTAGGGCGGGCCCCAGCCCAGGCTCAGCCAGGCCTCCCTAGGGCCCGGGCTGGCCTAGGCCACTGCCAGCCAGCAGGGCCTCGACAGAGCACAGTTCATTCGAGGAGGCCCCCGGGGGTTGCCTGGGTGGCTCCTGCACTGCTGGGAAGCTGCAGGTCCGGAGGCTGTGTGTGCACGTGGCCACTGGGGCCTGAGCACAAGACAGGCCTGACCCCACTTGCAAGCAGGACTCCTGCCACCTCTTCGCTGCCTGCCACACCCCCTTGCTGCCTGCCCTGTCTTCACTGCTGGCAGGCCTCTGTGTGCCCAGGCCAGTCTAGGCCAAGGAAACAAGGGGCTTGCTCTCCCCTTGCTAGGAGCTCCTCCTCCAGCACTCTGGCCCAGGGGACACACGCCCCTGGACCAACAGCCTGCAAGGAAGCTGCAGCTGAGCCATGCCCAAAGGCCTGCAGCACCTGGCAGGGAGCCCTCTGCTATGGCCAGCTTTCCCACTGCAAAGCCTTGGAGGAGTTCGTGGATGCTGGGGCCTGCAGCGTTTGCCGTCGGAGAGCACTGGGGGCCCAGAGCCTCCCCTGGGGCTTCCGAGCACTTTCCCACCCCCAGGCCCTTGGCACCCACTCTGCTGCCAGAGGGAAGTCCTAAGCAGGACTCTCGAGCTTGTGCAGCCAGAGGGCCTCCTGCTTGCAAATGTCCTCAGGAACTCCTTTGGAGTGAGGCCTCTCCTCCCATGCTGCTCAGCCAGCAGATGGTGCCATCGCTCCACCCAAAACCTCTCTGCTTTGCCTTCAGCCATGGATCGCCCTGCTGAGCTCTCTCTGCCTCAAGCAGCAACTCCAGTGTGCATCCAGCCTACAGAAAGCAGAGTGCCTTTGCCTGAGCACTGCTGTGCTGGGGCAGCACCCTGAAGGCCTCCTAGGGCCTTCGCTCCCCTAACCCAGTCGTGCCACCCAGCCCATGCGGGGAGCAAAGTTCCCCTTGGCAGGGCTCAACGTGTGGCCTGGCTGTGGTTTCATGGCTGGGAAAGGGCAGATCCTGAAGCTGGGTGCCCACCTGGGAATGGGGCCTGGGGGGCAGAGCCGGCAGGCCCTGGTTGGGAGGCAGGAGATCTGGGGCCTTCAAGCTGCATGCAAATCCCCTCTCTGGCTGCCCCTCTTGCTTCTTATCTGCTGCCAAGCCTCTCACACCCCAGTGCGTCTCATTGAAAGGAGGCAGGCTGCTTGCCATTCTTGGGCAGGCAATCACCCCAGGAGCCTCGTTTACCCAAAGGGGAGTGCGCACTGACCCAGAGCCTCCAGAGGAGCTGCCGTCTCTCCAGCCAAAAAGGCCTGTAGCCGAGTCCATGGCAGCCTGTTGCATGGAGGGCTTCTGTGGGAGAGGGCCGTGCTGCCCTGGCAGGGGCTCGTTCTCACACTGCTTTCCGTGGGGAAACGCTGTGTGTGCCAAGGGTCTCCTGTGTGCACAAAATCTCTCGCCAGTGCCTGAGGTGCAGGGAGTCCTCTTTGGACCCAGAGCCATGCTCTAGGCGGGCCTCCCGTGCTGGGAGAGCCTCCACTTCCCCAACTGTCCAACTGCCTCAGGAACACCCTTCGAGGGAGTGTGGCTCTGACAGGCAGAAGGGCCCGAGTGAGGAACGTGGATGGCAGGCCAAAGCCACTGTGCTGAGCAGTCCCCCTGCAAGTCCTAGCTGAAGGCTCTGTGCACCAGGCTCAAGCTGGAATGAGCCTGTGGCCTGGCCTCCAGTCCCAGTCTTGGCCTGGGCACTGCTAGGGTGGGCCCCAGCCCAGGCTCAGGCAGGCCTTCCTAGGGCCCGGGCTGGCCTAGGCCACTGCCAGCCAGCAGGGCCTCGACAGAGCACAGTTCATTCGAGGAGGCCCCCGGGGGTTGCCTGGGTGGCTCCTGCACTGCTGGGAAGCTGCAGGTCCGGAGGCTGTGTGTGCACGTGGCCACTGGGGCCTGAGCACAAGACAGGCCTGACCCCACTTGCAAGCAGGACTCCTGCCACCTCTTCGCTGCCTGCCACACCCCCTTGCTGCCTGCCCTGTCTTCACTGCTGGCAGGCCTCTGTGTGCCCAGGCCAGTCTAGGCCAAGGAAACAAGGGGCTTGCTCTCCCCTTGCTAGGAGCTCCTCCTCCAGCACTCTGGCCCAGGGGACACACGCCCCTGGACCAGCAGCCTGCAAGGAAGCTGCAGCTGAGCCATGCCCAAAGGCCTGCAGCACCTGGCAGGGAGCCCTCTGCTATGGCCAGCTTTCCCACTGCAAAGCCTTGGAGGAGTTCGTGGATGCTGGGGCCTGCTGCGTTTGCCGTCGGAGAGCACTGGGGGCCCAGAGCCTCCCCTGTGGCTTCCGAGCACTTTCCCACCCCCAGGCCCTTGGCACCCACTCTGCTGCCAGAGGGAAGTCCTAAGCAGGACTCTCGAGCTTGTGCAGCCAGAGGGCCTCCTGCTTGCAAATGTCCTCAGGAACTCCTTTGGAGTGAGGCCTCTCCTCCCATGCTGCTCAGCCAGCAGATGGTGCCATCGCTCCACCCAAAACCTCTCTGCTTTGCCTTCAGCCATGGATCGCCCTGCTGAGCTCTCTCTGCCTCAAGCAGCAACTCCAGTGTGCATCCAGCCTACAGAAAGCAGAGTGCCTTTGCCAGAGCACTGCTGTGCTGGGTCAGCACCCTGAAGGCCTCCTAGGGCCTTCGCTCCCCTAACCCAGTCGTGCCACCCAGCCCATGTGGGGAGCAAAGTTCCCCCTTGGCAGGGCTCAGCGTGTGGCATGGCTGTGGCTTCATGGCTGGGAAAGGGCAGATCCTGAAGCTGGGTGCCCACCTGGGAATGGAGCCCGGGGGGCAGAGCCGGCATGCCCTGGTTGGGAGGCAGGAGATCTGGGGCCTTCAAGCTGCATGCAAATCCCCTCTCTGGCTGCCCCTCTTGCTTCTTCTCTGCTGCCAAGCCTCTCACACCCCACGTGTGTCTCATTGAAAGGAGGCAGGCTGCTTGCCATTCTTGGGCAGGCAATCACCCCAGGAGCCTCGTTTACCCGAAGGGGAGTGCGCACTGACCCAGAGCCTCCAGAGGAGCTGCCGTCTCTCCAGCCACAAAGGCCTGTGGCCGAGTCCATGGCAGCCTGTTGCATGGAGGGCTTCTGTGGGAGAGGGCCGTGCTGCCCTGGCAGGGGCTCGTTCTCACACTGCTTTCCGTGGGGAAACGCTGTGTGTGCCAAGGGTCTCATGTGTGCACAAAATCTCTCGCCAGTGCCTGAGGTGCAGGGAGTCCTCTTTGGACCCAGAGCCATGCTCTAGGCGGGCCTCCCGTGCTGGGAGAGCCTCCACTTCCCCAACTGTCCAACTGCCTCAGGAACACCCTTCGAGGGAGTGTGGCTCTGACAGGCAGAAGGGCCCGAGTGAGGAACGTGGATGGCAGGCCAAAGCCACTGTGCTGAGCATTCCCCCTGCAAGTCCGAGCTGAAGGCTCTGTGCACCAGGCTCAAGCTGGAATGAGCCTGTGGCCTGGCCTCCAGTCCCAGGCTTGGCCTGGGCACTGCTAGGGCGGGCCCCAGCCCAGGCTCAGCCAGGCCTCCCTAGGGCCCGGGCTGGCCTAGGCCACTGCCAGCCAGCAGGGCCTCGACAGAGCACAGTTCATTCGAGGAGGACCCCGGGGGTTGCCTGGGTGGCTCCTGCACTGCTGGGAAGCTGCAGGTCCGGAGGCTGTGTGTGCACGTGGCCACTGGGGCCTGAGCACAAGACAGGCCTGACCCCACTTGCAAGCAGGACTCCTGCCACCTCTTCGCTGCCTGCCACACCCCCTTGCTGCCTGCCCTGTCTTCACTGCTGGCAGGCCTCTGTGTGCCCAGGCCAGTCTAGGCCAAGGAAACAAGGGGCTTGCTCTCCCCTTGCTAGGAGCTCCTCCTCCAGCACTCTGGCCCAGGGGACACACGCCCCTGGACCAGCAGACTGCAAGGAAGCTGCAGCTGAGCCATGCCCAAAGGCCTGCAGCACCTGGCAGGGAGCCCTCTGCTATGGCCAGCTTTCCCACTGCAAAGCCTTGGAGGAGTTCGTGGATGCTGGGGCCTGCAGTGTTTGCCGTCGGAGAGCACTGGGGGCCCAGAGCCTCCCCTGTGGCTTCCGAGCACTTTCCCACCCCCAGGCCCTTGGCACCCACTCTGCTGCCAGAGGGAAGTCCTAAGCAGGACTCTCGAGCTTGTGCAGCAAGAGGGCCTCCTGCTTGCAAATGTCCTCAGGAACTCCTTTGGAGTGAGGCCTCTCCTCCCATGCTGCTCAGCCAGCAGATGGTGCCATCGCTCCACCCAAAACCTCTCTGCTTTGCCTTCAGCCATGGATCGCCCTGCTGAGCTCTCGCTGCCTCAAGCAGCAACTCCAGTGTGCATCCAGCCTACAGAAAGCAGAGTGCCTTTGCCAGAGCACTGCTGTGCTGGGGCAGCACCCTGAAGGCCTCCTAGGGCCTTCGCTCCCCTAACCCAGTCGTGCCACCCAGCCCATGCGGGGAGCAATGTTCCCCCTTGGCAGGGCTCAGCGTGTGGCCTGGCTGTGGTTTCATGGCTGGGAAAGGGCAGATCTTGAAGCTGGGTGCCCACCAGGGAATGGGGCCCGGGGGGCCAGAGCCGGCATGCCCTGGTTGGGAGGCAGGAAATCTGGGGCCTTCAAGCTGCATGCAAGTCCCCTCTCTGGCTGCCCCTCTTGCTTCTTCTCTGCTGCCAAGCCTCTCACACCCCACGTGCGTCTCATTGAAAGGAGGCAGGCTGCTTGCCATTCGTGGGCAGGCAATCACCCCAGGAGCCTCGTTTACCCGAAGGGGAGTGCGCACTGACCCAGAGCCTCCAGAGGAGCTGCCGTCTCTCCAGCCACAAAGGCCTGTAGCCGAGTCCATGGCAGCCTGTTGCATGGAGGGCTTCTGTGGGAGAGGGCCGTGCTGCCCTGGCAGGGGCTCGTTCTCACACTGCTTTCCGTGGGGAAACGCTGTGTGTGCCAAGGGTCTCCTGTGTGCACAAAATCTCTCGCCAGTGCCTGAGGTGCAGGGAGTCCTCTTTGGACCCAGAGCCATGCTCTAGGCGGGCCTCCCGTGCTGGGAGAGCCTCCACTTCCCCAACTGTCCAACTGCCTCAGGAACACCCTTCGAGGGAGTGTGGCTCTGACAGGCAGAAGGGCCCGAGTGAGGAACGTGGATGGCAGGCCAAAGCCACTGTGCTGAGCAGTCCCCCTGCAAGTCCTAGCTGAAGGCTCTGTGCACCAGGCTCAAGCTGGAATGAGCCTGTGGCCTGGCCTCCAGTCCCAGGCTTGGCCTGGGCACTGCTAGGGCGGGCCCCAGCCCAGGCTCAGCCAGGCCTCCCTAGGGCCCGGGCTGGCCTAGGCCACTGCCAGCCAGCAGGGCCTCGACAGAGCACAGTTCATTCGAGGAGGCCCCCGGGGGTTGCCTGGGTGGCTCCTGCACTGCTGGGAAGCTGCAGGTCCGGAGGCTGTGTGTGCACGTGGCCACTGGGGCCTGAGCACAAGACAGGCCTGACCCCTCTTGCAAGCAGGACTCCTGCCACCTCTTCGCTGCCTGCCACACCCCCTTGCTGCCTGCCCTGTCTTCACTGCTGGCAGGCCTCTGTGTGCCCAGGCCAGTCTAGGCCAAGGAAACAAGGGGCTTGCTCTCCCCTTGCTAGGAGCTCCTCCTCCAGCACTCTGGCCCAGGGGACACACGCCCCTGGACCAGCAGCCTGCAAGGAAGCTGCAGCTGAGCCATGCCCAAAGGCCTGCAGCACCTGGCAGGGAGCCCTCTGCTATGGCCAGCTTTCCCACTGCAAAGCCTTGGAGGAGTTCGTGGATGCTGGGGCCTGCAGCGTTTGCCGTCGGAGAGCACTGGGGGCCCAGAGCCTCCCCTGGGGCTTCCGAGCACTTTCCCACCCCCAGGCCCTTGGCACCCACTCTGCTGCCAGAGGGAAGTCCTAAGCAGGACTCTCGAGCTTGTGCAGCCAGAGGGCCTCCTGCTTGCAAATGTCCTCAGGAACTCCTTTGGAGTGAGGCCTCTCCTCCCATGCTGCTCAGCCAGCAGATGGTGCCATCGCTCCACCCAAAACCTCTCTGCTTTGCCTTCAGCCATGGATCGCCCTGCTGAGCTCTCTCTGCCTCAAGCAGCAACTCCAGTGTGCATCCAGCCTACAGAATGCAGAGTGCCTTTGCCGGAGCACTGCTGTGCTGGGGCAGCACCCTGAAGGCCTTCTAGGGCCTTCGCTCCACTAACCCAGTCATACCACCCAGCCCATGCGGGGAGGAAAGTTCCCCTTGGCAGGGCTCAGCGTGTGGCTTGGGTGTGGTTTCATGGCTGGGAAAGGGCAGATCCTGAAGCTGGGTGCCCACCTGGGAATGGGGCCCGGGGCAGAGCCGGCATGCCCTGGTTGGGAGGCAGGAGATCTGGGGCCTTCAAGCTGCATGCAAATCCCCTCTCTGGCTGCCCCTCTTGCTTCTTCTCTGCTGCCAAGCCTCTCACACCCCACGTGCGTCTCATTGAAAGGAGGCAGGCTGCTTGCCATTCGTGGGCAGGCAATCACCCCAGGAGCCTCGTTTACCCAAAGGGGAGTGCCCACTGACCCAGAGCCTCCAGAGGAGCTGCCGTCTCTCCAGCCACAAAGGCCTGTAGCCGAGTCCATGGCAGCCTGTTGCATGGAGGGCTTCTGTGGGAGAGGGCCGTGCTGCCCTGGCAGGGGCTCGTTCTCACACTGCTTTCCGTGGGGAAACGCTGTGTGTGCCAAGGGTCTCCTGTGTGCACAAAATCTCTCGCCAGTGCCTGAGGTGCAGGGAGTCCTCTTTGGACCCAGAGCCATGCTCTAGGCGGGCCTCCCGTGCTGGGAGAGCCTCCACTTCCCCAACTGTCCAACTGCCTCAGGAACACCCTTCGAGGGAGTGTGGCTCTGACAGGCAGAAGGGCCCGAGTGAGGAACGTGGATGGCAGGCCAAAGCCACTGTGCTGAGCATTCCCCCTGCAAGTCCGAGCTGAAGGCTCTGTGCACCAGGCTCAAGCTGGAATGAGCCTGTGGCCTGGCCTCCAGTCCCAGGCTTGGCCTGGGCACTGCTAGGGCGGGCCCCAGCCCAGGCTCAGCCAGGCCTCCCTAGGGCCCGGGCTGGCCTAGGCCACGGCCAGCCAGCAGGGCCTCGACAGAGCACAGTTCATTCGAGGAGGCCCCCGGGGGTTGCCTGGGTGGCTCCTGCACTGCTGGGAAGCTGCAGGTCCGGAGGCTGTGTGTGCACGTGGCCACTGGGGCCTGAGCACAAGACAGGCCTGACCCCACTTGCAAGCAGGACTCCTGCCACCTCTTCGCTGCCTGCCACACCCCCTTGCTGCCTGCCCTGTCTTCACTGCTGGCAGGCCTCTGTGTGCCCAGGCCAGTCTAGGCCAAGGAAACAAGGGGCTTGCTCTCCCCTTGCTAGGAGCTCCTCCTCCAGCACTCTGGCCCAGGGGACACACGCCCCTGGACCAGCAGCCTGCAAGGAAGCTGCAGCTGAGCCATGCCCAAAGGCCTGCAGCACCTGGCAGGGAGCCCTCTGCTATGGCCAGCTTTCCCACTGCAAAGCCTTGGAGGAGTTCGTGGATGCTGGGGCCTGCAGCGTTTGCCGTCGGAGAGCACTGGGGGCCCAGAGCCTCCCCTGTGGCTTCCGAGCACTTTCCCACCCCCAGACCCTTGGCACCCACTCTGCTGCCAGAGGGAAGTCCTAAGCAGGACTCTCGAGCTTGTGCAGCCAGAGGGCCTCCTGCTTGCAAATGTCCTCAGGAACTCCTTTGGAGTGAGGCCTCTCCTCCCATGCTGCTCAGCCAGCAGATGGTGCCATCGCTCCACCCAAAACCTCTCTGCTTTGCCTTCAGCCATGGATCGCCCTGCTGAGCTCTCTCTGCCTCAAGCAGCAACTCCAGTGTGCATCCAGCCTACAGAAAGCAGAGTGCCTTTGCCAGAGCACTGCTGTGCTGGGGCAGCACCCTGAAGGCCTCCTAGGGCCTTCGCTCCCCTAACCCAGTCGTGCCACCCAGCCCATGTGGGGAGCAAAGTTCCCCCTTGGCAGGGCTCAGCGTGTGGCATGGCTGTGGCTTCATGGCTGGGAAAGGGCAGATCCTGAAGCTGGGTGCCCACCTGGGAATGGAGCCCGGGGGTCAGAGCCGGCATGCCCTGGTTGGGAGGCAGGAGATCTGGGGCCTTCAAGCTGCATGCAAATCCCCTCTCTGGCTGCCCCTCTTGCTTCTTCTCTGCTGCCAAGCCTCTCACACCCCACGTGCGTCTCATTGAAAGGAGGCAGGCTGCTTGCCATTCGTGGGCAGGCAATCACCCCAGGAGCCTCGTTTACCCGAAGGGGAGTGCGCACTGACCCAGAGCCTCCAGAGGAGCTGCCGTCTCTCCAGCCACAAAGGCCTGTAGCCGAGTCCATGGCAGCCTGTTGCATGGAGGGCTTCTGTGGGAGAGGGCCGTGCTGCCCTGGCAGGGGCTCGTTCTCACACTGCTTTCCGTGGGGAAACGCTGTGTGTGCCAAGGGTCTCCTGTGTGCACAAAATCTCTCGCCAGTGCCTGAGGTGCAGGGAGTCCTCTTTGGACCCAGAGCCATGCTCTAGGCGGGCCTCCCATGCTGGGAGAGCCTCCACTTCCCCAACTGTCCAACTGCCTCAGGAACACCCTTCGAGGGAGTGTGGCTCTGACAGGCAGAAGGGCCCGAGTGAGGAACGTGGATGGCAGGCCAAAGCCACTGTGCTGAGCAGTCCCCCTGCAAGTCCTAGCTGAAGGCTCTGTGCACCAGGCTCAAGCTGGAATGAGCCTGTGGCCTGGCCTCCAGTCCCAGGCTTGGCCTGGGCACTGCTAGGGCGGGCCCCAGCCCAGGCTCAGCCAGGCCTCCCTAGGGCCCGGGCTGGCCTAGGCCACTGCCAGCCAGCAGGGCCTCGACAGAGCACAGTTCATTCGAGGAGGCCCCCGGGGGTTGCCTGGGTGGCTCCTGCACTGCTGGGAAGCTGCAGGTCCGGAGGCTGTGTGTGCACGTGGCCACTGGGGCCTGAGCACAAGACAGGCCTGACCCCACTTGCAAGCAGGACTCCTGCCACCTCTTCGCTGCCTGCCACACCCCCTTGCTGCCTGCCCTGTCTTCACTGCTGGCAGGCCTCTGTGTGCCCAGGCCAGTCTAGGCCAAGGAAACAAGGGGCTTGCTCTCCCCTTGCTAGGAGCTCCTCCTCCAGCACTCTGGCCCAGGGGACACACGCCCCTGGACCAACAGCCTGCAAGGAAGCTGCAGCTGAGCCATGCCCAAAGGCCTGCAGCACCTGGCAGGGAGCCCTCTGCTATGGCCAGCTTTCCCACTGCAAAGCCTTGGAGGAGTTCGTGGATGCTGGGGCCTGCAGCGTTTGCCGTCGGAGAGCACTGGGGGCCCAGAGCCTCCCCTGGGGCTTCCGAGCACTTTCCCACCCCCAGGCCCTTGGCACCCACTCTGCTGCCAGAGGGAAGTCCTAAGCAGGACTCTCGAGCTTGTGCAGCCAGAGGGCCTCCTGCTTGCAAATGTCCTCAGGAACTCCTTTGGAGTGAGGCCTCTCCTCCCATGCTGCTCAGCCAGCAGATGGTGCCATCGCTCCACCCAAAACCTCTCTGCTTTGCCTTCAGCCATGGATCGCCCTGCTGAGCTCTCTCTGCCTCAAGCAGCAACTCCAGTGTGCATCCAGCCTACAGAAAGCAGAGTGCCTTTGCCTGAGCACTGCTGTGCTGGGGCAGCACCCTGAAGGCCTCCTAGGGCCTTCGCTCCCCTAACCCAGTCGTGCCACCCAGCCCATGCGGGGAGCAAAGTTCCCCCTTGGCAGGGCTCAACGTGTGGCCTGGCTGTGGTTTCATGGCTGGGAAAGGGCAGATCCTGAAGCTGGGTGCCCACCTGGGAATGGGGCCTGGGGGGCAGAGCCGGCATGCCCTGGTTGGGAGGCAGGAGATCTGGGGCCTTCAAGCTGCATGCAAATCCCCTCTCTGGCTGCCCCTCTTGCTTCTTATCTGCTGCCAAGCCTCTCACACCCCAGTGCGTCTCATTGAAAGGAGGCAGGCTGCTTGCCATTCTTGGGCAGGCAATCACCCCAGGAGCCTCGTTTACCCAAAGGGGAGTGCGCACTGACCCAGAGCCTCCAGAGGAGCTGCCGTCTCTCCAGCCACAAAGGCCTGTAGCCGAGTCCATGGCAGCCTGTTGCATGGAGGGCTTCTGTGGGAGAGGGCCATGCTGCCCTGGCAGGGGCTCGTTCTCACACTGCTTTCCGTGGGGAAACGCTGTGTGTGCCAAGGGTCTCCTGTGTGCACAAAATCTCTCGCCAGTGCCTGAGGTGCAGGGAGTCCTCTTTGGACCCAGAGCCATGCTCTAGGCGGGCCTCCCATGCTGGGAGAGCCTCCACTTCCCCAACTGTCCAACTGCCTCAGGAACACCCTTCGAGGGAGTGTGGCTCTGACAGGCAGAAGGGCCCGAGTGAGGAACGTGGATGGCAGGCCAAAGCCACTGTGCTGAGCAGTCCCCCTGCAAGTCCTAGCTGAAGGCTCTGTGCACCAGGCTCAAGCTGGAATGAGCCTGTGGCCTGGCCTCCAGTCCCAGGCTTGGCCTGGGCACTGCTAGGGCGGGCCCCAGCCCAGGCTCAGCCAGGCCTCCCTAGGGCCCGGGCTGGCCTAGGCCACTGCCAGCCAGCAGGGCCTCGACAGAGCACAGTTCATTCGAGGAGGCCCCCGGGGGTTGCCTGGGTGGCTCCTGCACTGCTGGGAAGCTGCAGGTCCGGAGGCTGTGTGTGCACGTGGCCACTGGGGCCTGAGCACAAGACAGGCCTGACCCCACTTGCAAGCAGGACTCCTGCCACCTCTTCGCTGCCTGCCACACCCCCTTGCTGCCTGCCCTGTCTTCACTGCTGGCAGGCCTCTGTGTGCCCAGGCCAGTCTAGGCCAAGGAAACAAGGGGCTTGCTCTCCCCTTGCTAGGAGCTCCTCCTCCAGCACTCTGGCCCAGGGGACACACGCCCCTGGACCAACAGCCTGCAAGGAAGCTGCAGCTGAGCCATGCCCAAAGGCCTGCAGCACCTGGCAGGGAGCCCTCTGCTATGGCCAGCTTTCCCACTGCAAAGCCTTGGAGGAGTTCGTGGATGCTGGGGCCTGCAGCGTTTGCCGTCGGAGAGCACTGGGGGCCCAGAGCCTCCCCTGGGGCTTCCGAGCACTTTCCCACCCCCAGGCCCTTGGCACCCACTCTGCTGCCAGAGGGAAGTCCTAAGCAGGACTCTCGAGCTTGTGCAGCCAGAGGGCCTCCTGCTTGCAAATGTCCTCAGGAACTCCTTTGGAGTGAGGCCTCTCCTCCCATGCTGCTCAGCCAGCAGATGGTGCCATCGCTCCACCCAAAACCTCTCTGCTTTGCCTTCAGCCATGGATCGCCCTGCTGAGCTCTCTCTGCCTCAAGCAGCAACTCCAGTGTGCATCCAGCCTACAGAAAGCAGAGTGCCTTTGCCTGAGCACTGCTGTGCTGGGGCAGCACCCTGAAGGCCTCCTAGGGCCTTCGCTCCCCTAACCCAGTCGTGCCACCCAGCCCATGCGGGGAGCAAAGTTCCCCCTTGGCAGGGCTCAACGTGTGGCCTGGCTGTGGTTTCATGGCTGGGAAAGGGCAGATCCTGAAGCTGGGTGCCCACCTGGGAATGGGGCCTGGGGGGCAGAGCCGGCATGCCCTGGTTGGGAGGCAGGAGATCTGGGGCCTTCAAGCTGCATGCAAATCCCCTCTCTGGCTGCCCCTCTTGCTTCTTCTCTGCTGCCAAGCCTCTCACACCCCAGTGCGTCTCATTGAAAGGAGGCAGGCTGCTTGCCATTCTTGGGCAGGCAATCACCCCAGGAGCCTCGTTTACCCAAAGGGGAGTGCGCACTGACCCAGAGCCTCCAGAGGAGCTGCCGTCTCTCCAGCCACAAAGGCCTGTAGCCGAGTCCATGGCAGCCTGTTGCATGGAGGGCTTCTGTGGGAGAGGGCCGTGCTGCCCTGGCAGGGGCTCGTTCTCACACTGCTTTCCGTGGGGAAACGCTGTGTGTGCCAAGGGTCTCCTGTGTGCACAAAATCTCTCCCCAGTGCCTGAGGTGCAGGGAGTCCTCTTTGGACCCAGAGCCATGCTCTAGGCGGGCCTCCCGTGCTGGGAGAGCCTCCACTTCCCCAACTGTCCAACTGCCTCAGGAACACCCTTCGAGGGAGTGTGGCTCTGACAGGCAGAAGGGCCCGAGTGAGGAACGTGGATGGCAGGCCAAAGCCACTGTGCTGAGCAGTCCCCCTGCAAGTCCTAGCTGAAGGCTCTGTGCACCAGGCTCAAGCTGGAATGAGCCTGTGGCCTGGCCTCCAGTCCCAGGCTTGGCCTGGGCACTGCTAGGGCAGACCCCAGCCCAGGCTCAGCCAGGCCTCCCTAGGGCCCGGGCTGGCCTAGGCCACTGCCAGCCAGCAGGGCCTCGACAGAGCACAGTTCATTCGAGGAGGCCCCCGGGGGTTGCCTGGGTGGCTCCTGCACTGCTGGGAAGCTGCAGGTCTGGAGGCTGTGTGTGCACGTGGCCACTGGGGCCTGAGCACAAGACAGGCCTGACCCCACTTGCAAGCAGGACTCCTGCCACCTCTTCGCTGCCTGCCACACCCCCTTGCTGCCTGCCCTGTCTTCACTGCTGGCAGGCCTCTGTGTGCCCAGGCCAGTCTAGGCCAAGGAAACAAGGGGCTTGCTCTCCCCTTGCTAGGAGCTTCTCCTCCAGCACTCTGGCCCAGGGGGCACACGCCCCTGGACCAGCAGCCTGCAAGGAAACTGCAGCTGAGCCATGCCCAAAGGCCTGCAGCACCTGGCAGGGAGCCCTCTGCTATGGCCAGCTTTCCCACTGCAAAGCCTTGGAGGAGTTCGTGGATGCTGGGGCCTGCAGCGTTTGCCGTCGGAGAGCACTCGGGGCCCAGAGCCTCCCCTGTGGCTTCCGAGCACTTTCCCACCCCCAGGCCCTTGGCACCCACTCTGCTGCCAGAGGGAAGTCCTAAGCAGGACTCTCGAGCTTGTGCAGCCAGAGGGCCTCCTGCTTGCAAATGTCCTCAGGAACTCCTTTGGAGTGAGGCCTCTCCTCCCATGCTGCTCAGCCAGCAGATGGTGCCATCGCTCCACCCAAAACCTCTCTGCTTTGCCTTCAGCCATGGATCGCCCTGCTGAGCTCTCGCTGCCTCAAGCAGCAACTCCAGTGTGCATCCAGCCTACAGAAAGCAGAGTGCCTTTGCCTGAGCACTGCTGTGCTGGGGCAGCACCCTGAAGGCCTCCTAGGGCCTTCGCTCCCCTAACCCAGTCGTGCCACCCAGCCCATGCGGGGAGCAAAGTTCCCCCTTGGCAGGGCTCAGCGTGTGGCTTGGGTGTGGTTTCATGGCTGGGAAAGGGCAGATCCTGAAGCTGGGTGCCCACCTGGGAATGGGGCCCGGGGGGCAGAGCCGGCATGCCCTGGTTGGGAGGCAGGAGATCTGGGGCCTTCAAGCTGCATGCAAGTCCCCTCTCTGGCTGCCCCTCTTGCTTCTTCTCTGCTGCCAAGCCTCTCACACCCCACGTGCGTCTCATTGAAAGGAGGCAGGCTGCTTGCCATTCTTGGGCAGGCAATCACCCCAGGAGCCTCGTTGACCCGAAGGGGAGTGCGCACTGACCCAGAGCCTCCAGAGGAGCTGCCGTCTCTCCAGCCACAAAGGCCTGTAGCCGAGTCCATGGCAGCCTGTTGCATGGAGGGCTTCTGTGGGAGAGGGCCGTGCTGCCCTGGCAGGGGCTCGTTCTCACACTGCTTTCCGTGGGGAAACGCGGTGTGTGCCAAGGGTCTCCTGTGTGCACAAAATCTCTCGCCAGTGCCTGAGGTGCAGGGAGTCCTCTTTGGACCCAGAGCCATGCTCTAGGCGGGCCTCCCGTGCTAGGAGAGCCTCCACTTCCCCAACTGTCCAACTGCCTCAGGAACACCCTTCGAGGGAGTGTGGCTCTGACAGGCAGAAGGGCCCGAGTGAGGAACGTGGATGGCAGGCCAAAGCCACTGTGCTGAGCAGTCCCCCTGCAAGTCCGAGCTGAAGGCTCTGTGCACCAGGCTCAAGCTGGAATGAGCCTGTGGCCTGGCCTCCAGTCCCAGGCTTGGCCTGGGCACTGCTAGGGCGGGCCCCAGCCCAGGCTCAGCCAGGCCTCCCTAGGGCCCGGGCTGGCCTAGGCCACTGCCAGCCAGCAGGGCCTCGACAGAGCACAGTTCATTCGAGGAGGCCCCCGGGGGTTGCCTGGGTGGCTCCTGCACTGCTGGGAAGCTGCAGGTCCGGAGGCTGTGTGTGCACGTGGCCACTGGAGCCTGAGCACAAGACAGGCCTGACCCCACTTGCAAGCAGGACTCCTGCCACCTCTTCGCTGCCTGCCACACCCCCTTGCTGCCTGCCCTGTCTTCACTGCTGGCAGGCCTCTGTGTGCCCAGGCCAGTCTAGGCCAAGGAAACAAGGGGCTTGCTCTCCCCTTGCTAGGAGCTCCTCCTCCAGCACTCTGGCCCAGGGGACACACGCCCCTGGACCAGCAGCCTGCAAGGAAGCTGCAGCTGAGCCATGCCCAAAGGCCTGCAGCACCTGGCAGGGAGCCCTCTGCTATGGCCAGCTTTCCCACTGCAAAGCCTTGGAGGAGTTCGTGGATGCTGGGGCCTGCAGCGTTTGCCGTCGGAGAGCACTGGGGGCCCAGAGCCTCCCCTGTGGCTTCCGAGCACTTTCCCACCCCCAGGCCCTTGGCACCCACTCTGCTGCCAGAGGGAAGTCCTAAGCAGGACTCTCGAGCTTGTGCAGCCAGAGGGCCTCCTGCTTGCAAATGTCCTCAGGAACTCCTTTGGAGTGAGGCCTCTCCTCCCATGCTGCTCAGCCAGCAGATGGTGCCATCGCTCCACCCAAAACCTCTCTGCTTTGCCTTCAGCCATGGATCGCCCTGCTGAGCTCTCTCTGCCTCAAGCAGCAACTCCAGTGTGCATCCAGCCTACAGAAAGCAGAGTGCCTTTGCCAGAGCACTGCTGTGCTGGGGCAGCACCCTGAAGGCCTCCTAGGGCCTTCGCTCCCCTAACCCAGTCGTGCCACCCAGCCCATGTGGGGAGCAAAGTTCCCCCTTGGCAGGGCTCAGCGTGTGGCATGGCTGTGGCTTCATGGCTGGGAAAGGGCAGATCCTGAATCTGGGTGCCCACCTGGGAATGGGGCCCAGGGGGCAGAGCCGGCATGCCCTGGTTGGGAGGCAGGAGATCTGGGGCCTTCAAGCTGCATGCAAATCCCCTCTCTGGCTGCCCCTCTTGCTTCTTCTCTGCTGCCAAGCCTATCACACCCCACGTGCGTCTCATTGAAAGGAGGCAGGCTGCTTGCCATTCGTGGGCAGGCAATCACCCCAGGAGCCTCGTTGACCCGAAGGGGAGTGCGCACTGACCCAGAGCCTCCAGAGGAGCTGCCGTCTCTCCAGCCACAAAGGCCTGTAGCCGAGTCCATGGCAGCCTGTTGCATGGAGGGCTTCTGTGGGAGAGGGCCGTGCTGCCCTGGCAGGGGCTCGTTCTCACACTGCTTCCCGTGGGGAAACGCTGTGTGTGCCAAGGGTCTCCTGTGTGCACAAAATCTCTCCCCAGTGCCTGAGGTGCAGGGAGTCCTCTTTGGACCCAGAGCCATGCTCTAGGCAGGCCTCCCGTGCTGGGAGAGCCTCCACTTCCGCAACTGTCCAACTGCCTCAGGAACACCCTTCGAGGGAGTGTGGCTCTGACAGGCAGAAGGGCCCGAGTGAGGAACGTGGATGGCAGGCCAAAGCCACTGTGTTGAGCAGTCCCCCTGCAATTCCTAGCTGAAGGCTCTGTGCACCAGGCTCAAGCTGGAATGAGCCTGTGGCCTGGCCTCCAGTCCCAGGCTTGGCCTGGGCACTGCTAGGGCGGGCCCCAGCCCAGGCTCAGCCAGGCCTCCCTAGGGCCCGGGCTGGCCTAGGCCACTGCCAGCCAGCAGGGCCTCGACAGAGCACAGTTCATTCGAGGAGGCCCCCGGGGGTTGCCTGGGTGGCTCCTGCACTGCTGGGAAGCTGCAGGTCCGGAGGCTGTGTGTGCACGTGGCCACTGGGGCCTGAGCACAAGACAGGCCTGACCCCACTTGCAAGCAGGACTCCTGCCACCTCTTCGCTGCCTGCCACACCCCCTTGCTGCCTGCCCTGTCTTCACTGCTGGCAGGCCTCTGTGTGCCCAGGCCAGTCTAGGCCAAGGAAACAAGGGGCTTGCTCTCCCCTTGCTAGGAGCTCCTCCTCCAGCACTCTGGCCCAGGGGACACACGCCCCTGGACCAGCAGCCTGCAAGGAAGCTGCAGCTGAGCCATGCCCAAAGGCCTGCAGCACCTGGCAGGGAGCCCTCTGCTATGGCCAGCTTTCCCACTGCAAAGCCTTGGAGGAGTTCGTGGATGCTGGGGCCTGCAGCGTTTGCCGTCGGAGAGCACTGGGGGCCCAGAGCCTCCCCTGGGGCTTCCGAGCACTTTCCCACCCCCAGGCCCTTGGCACCCACTCTGCTGCCAGAGGGAAGCCCTAAGCAGGACTCTCGAGCTTGTGCAGCCAGAGGGCCTCCTGCTTGCAAATGTCCTCAGGACCTCCTTTGGAGTGTGGCCTCTCCTCCCATGCTGCTCAGCCAGCAGGTGGTGCCATCGCTCCAACCAAAACCTCTCTGCTTTGCCTTCAGCCATGGATCGCCCTGCTGAGCTCTCTCTGCCTCAAGCAGCAACTCCAGTGTGCATCCAGCCTACAGAAAGCAGAGTGCCTTTGCCGGAGCACTGCTGTGCTGGGGCAGCACCCTGAAGGCCTCCTAGGGCCTTCGCTCCCCTAACCCAGTCGTGCCACCCAGCCCATGCGGGGAGCAAAGTTCCCCCTTGGCAGGGCTCAGCGTGTGGCCTGGCTGTGGTTTCATGGCTGGGAAAGGGCAGATCCTGAAGCTGGGTGCCCACCTGGGAATGGGGCCCGGGGGGCAGAGCCGGCATGCCCTGGTTGGGAGGCAGGAGATCTGGGGCCTTCAAGCTGCATGCAAATCCCCTCTCTGGCTGCCCCTCTTGCTTCTTCTCTGCTGCCAAGCCTCTCACACCCCACGTGCGTCTCATTGAAAGGAGGCAGGCTGCTTGCCATTCGTGGGCAGGCAATCACCCCAGGAGCCTCGTTGACCCGAAGGGGAGTGCGCACTGACCCAGAGCCTCCAGAGGAGCTGCCGTCTCTCCAGCCACAAAGGCCTGTAGCCGAGTCCATGGCAGCCTGTTGCATGGAGGGCTTCTGTGGGAGAGGGCCGTGCTGCCCTGGCAGGGGCTCGTTCTCACACTGCTTTCCGTGGGGAAACGCTGTGTGTGCCAAGGGTCTCCTGTGTGCACAAAATCTCTCGCCAGTGCCTGAGGTGCAGGGAGTCCTCTTTGGACCCAGAGCCATGCTCTAGGCGGGCCTCCCGTGCTGGGAGAGCCTCCACTTCCCCAACTGTCCAACTGCCTCAGGAACACCCTTCGAGGGAGTGTGGCTCTGACAGGCAGAAGGGCCCGAGTGAGGAACGTGGATGGCAGGCCAAAGCCACTGTGCTGAGCATTCCCCCTGCAAGTCCGAGCTGAAGGCTCTGTGCACCAGGCTCAAGCTGGAATGAGCCTGTGGCCTGGCCTCCAGTCCCAGGCTTGGCCTGGGCACTGCTAGGGCGGGCCCCAGCCCAGGCTCAGCCAGGCCTCCCTAGGGCCCGGGCTGGCCTAGGCCACGGCCAGCCAGCAGGGCCTCGACAGAGCACAGTTCATTCGAGGAGGCCCCCGGGGGTTGCCTGGGTGGCTCCTGCACTGCTGGGAAGCTGCAGGTCCGGAGGCTGTGTGTGCACGTGGCCACTGGGGCCTGAGCACAAGACAGGCCTGACCCCACTTGCAAGCAGGACTCCTGCCACCTCTTCGCTGCCTGCCACACCCCCTTGCTGCCTGCCCTGTCTTCACTGCTGGCAGGCCTCTGTGTGCCCAGGCCAGTCTAGGCCAAGGAAACAAGGGGCTTGCTCTCCCCTTGCTAGGAGCTCCTCCTCCAGCACTCTGGCCCAGGGGACACACGCCCCTGGACCAGCAGCCTGCAAGGAAGCTGCAGCTGAGCCATGCCCAAAGGCCTGCAGCACCTGGCAGGGAGCCCTCTGCTATGGCCAGCTTTCCCACTGCAAAGCCTTGGAGGAGTTCGTGGATGCTGGGGCCTGCAGCGTTTGCCGTCGGAGAGCACTGGGGGCCCAGAGCCTCCCCTGTGGCTTCCGAGCACTTTCCCACCCCCAGACCCTTGGCACCCACTCTGCTGCCAGAGGGAAGTCCTAAGCAGGACTCTCGAGCTTGTGCAGCCAGAGGGCCTCCTGCTTGCAAATGTCCTCAGGAACTCCTTTGGAGTGAGGCCTCTCCTCCCATGCTGCTCAGCCAGCAGATGGTGCCATCGCTCCACCCAAAACCTCTCTGCTTTGCCTTCAGCCATGGATCGCCCTGCTGAGCTCTCTCTGCCTCAAGCAGCAACTCCAGTGTGCATCCAGCCTACAGAAAGCAGAGTGCCTTTGCCAGAGCACTGCTGTGCTGGGGCAGCACCCTGAAGGCCTCCTAGGGCCTTCGCTCCCCTAACCCAGTCGTGCCACCCAGCCCATGTGGGGAGCAAAGTTCCCCCTTGGCAGGGCTCAGCGTGTGGCCTGGCTGTGGTTTCATGGCTGGGAAAGGGCAGATCCTGAAGCTGGGTGCCCACCTGGGAATGGAGCCCGGGGGTCAGAGCCGGCATGCCCTGGTTGGGAGGCAGGAGATCTGGGGCCTTCAAGCTGCATGCAAATCCCCTCTCTGGCTGCCCCTCTTGCTTCTTCTCTGCTGCCAAGCCTCTCACACCCCACGTGCGTCTCATTGAAAGGAGGCAGGCTGCTTGCCATTCGTGGGCAGGCAATCACCCCAGGAGCCTCGTTGACCCGAAGGGGAGTGCGCACTGACCCAGAGCCTCCAGAGGAGCTGCCGTCTCTCCAGCCACAAAGGCCTGTAGCCGAGTCCATGGCAGCCTGTTGCATGGAGGGCTTCTGTGGGAGAGGGCCGTGCTGCCCTGGCAGGGGCTCGTTCTCACACTGCTTCCCGTGGGGAAACGCTGTGTGTGCCAAGGGTCTCCTGTGTGCACAAAATCTCTCGCCAGTGCCTGAGGTGCAGGGAGTCCTCTTTGGACCCAGAGCCATGCTCTAGGCGGGCCTCCCATGCTGGGAGAGCCTCCACTTCCCCAACTGTCCAACTGCCTCAGGAACACCCTTCGAGGGAGTGTGGCTCTGACAGGCAGAAGGGCCCGAGTGAGGAACGTGGATGGCAGGCCAAAGCCACTGTGCTGAGCAGTCCCCCTGCAAGTCCTAGCTGAAGGCTCTGTGCACCAGGCTCAAGCTGGAATGAGCCTGTGGCCTGGCCTCCAGTCCCAGGCTTGGCCTGGGCACTGCTAGGGCGGGCCCCAGCCCAGGCTCAGCCAGGCCTCCCTAGGGCCCGGGCTGGCCTAGGCCACTGCCAGCCAGCAGGGCCTCGACAGAGCACAGTTCATTCGAGGAGGCCCCCGGGGGTTGCCTGGGTGGCTCCTGCACTGCTGGGAAGCTGCAGGTCCGGAGGCTGTGTGTGCACGTGGCCACTGGGGCCTGAGCACAAGACAGGCCTGACCCCACTTGCAAGCAGGACTCCTGCCACCTCTTCGCTGCCTGCCACACCCCCTTGCTGCCTGCCCTGTCTTCACTGCTGGCAGGCCTCTGTGTGCCCAGGCCAGTCTAGGCCAAGGAAACAAGGGGCTTGCTCTCCCCTTGCTAGGAGCTCCTCCTCCAGCACTCTGGCCCAGGGGACACACGCCCCTGGACCAACAGCCTGCAAGGAAGCTGCAGCTGAGCCATGCCCAAAGGCCTGCAGCACCTGGCAGGGAGCCCTCTGCTATGGCCAGCTTTCCCACTGCAAAGCCTTGGAGGAGTTCGTGGATGCTGGGGCCTGCAGCGTTTGCCGTCGGAGAGCACTGGGGGCCCAGAGCCTCCCCTGGGGCTTCCGAGCACTTTCCCACCCCCAGGCCCTTGGCACCCACTCTGCTGCCAGAGGGAAGTCCTAAGCAGGACTCTCGAGCTTGTGCAGCCAGAGGGCCTCCTGCTTGCAAATGTCCTCAGGAACTCCTTTGGAGTGAGGCCTCTCCTCCCATGCTGCTCAGCCAGCAGATGGTGCCATCGCTCCACCCAAAACCTCTCTGCTTTGCCTTCAGCCATGGATCGCCCTGCTGAGCTCTCTCTGCCTCAAGCAGCAACTCCAGTGTGCATCCAGCCTACAGAAAGCAGAGTGCCTTTGCCTGAGCACTGCTGTGCTGGGGCAGCACCCTGAAGGCCTCCTAGGGCCTTCGCTCCCCTAACCCAGTCGTGCCACCCAGCCCATGCGGGGAGCAAAGTTCCCCCTTGGCAGGGCTCAACGTGTGGCCTGGCTGTGGTTTCATGGCTGGGAAAGGGCAGATCCTGAAGCTGGGTGCCCACCTGGGAATGGGGCCTGGGGGGCAGAGCCGGCATGCCCTGGTTGGGAGGCAGGAGATCTGGGGCCTTCAAGCTGCATGCAAATCCCCTCTCTGGCTGCCCCTCTTGCTTCTTATCTGCTGCCAAGCCTCTCACACCCCAGTGCGTCTCATTGAAAGGAGGCAGGCTGCTTGCCATTCTTGGGCAGGCAATCACCCCAGGAGCCTCGTTTACCCAAAGGGGAGTGCGCACTGACCCAGAGCCTCCAGAGGAGCTGCCGTCTCTCCAGCCACAAAGGCCTGTAGCCGAGTCCATGGCAGCCTGTTGCATGGAGGGCTTCTGTGGGAGAGGGCCGTGCTGCCCTGGCAGGGGCTCGTTCTCACACTGCTTTCCGTGGGGAAACGCTGTGTGTGCCAAGGGTCTCCTGTGTGCACAAAATCTCTCCCCAGTGCCTGAGGTGCAGGGAGTCCTCTTTGGACCCAGAGCCATGCTCTAGGCGGGCCTCCCGTGCTGGGAGAGCCTCCACTTCCCCAACTGTCCAACTGCCTCAGGAACACCCTTCGAGGGAGTGTGGCTCTGACAGGCAGAAGGGCCCGAGTGAGGAACGTGGATGGCAGGCCAAAGCCACTGTGCTGAGCAGTCCCCCTGCAAGTCCTAGCTGAAGGCTCTGTGCACCAGGCTCAAGCTGGAATGAGCCTGTGGCCTGGCCTCCAGTCCCAGGCTTGGCCTGGGCACTGCTAGGGCAGACCCCAGCCCAGGCTCAGCCAGGCCTCCCTAGGGCCCGGGCTGGCCTAGGCCACTGCCAGCCAGCAGGGCCTCGACAGAGCACAGTTCATTCGAGGAGGCCCCCGGGGGTTGCCTGGGTGGCTCCTGCACTGCTGGGAAGCTGCAGGTCTGGAGGCTGTGTGTGCACGTGGCCACTGGGGCCTGAGCACAAGACAGGCCTGACCCCACTTGCAAGCAGGACTCCTGCCACCTCTTCGCTGCCTGCCACACCCCCTTGCTGCCTGCCCTGTCTTCACTGCTGGCAGGCCTCTGTGTGCCCAGGCCAGTCTAGGCCAAGGAAACAAGGGGCTTGCTCTCCCCTTGCTAGGAGCTCCTCCTCCAGCACTCTGGCCCAGGGGGCACACGCCCCTGGACCAGCAGCCTGCAAGGAAACTGCAGCTGAGCCATGCCCAAAGGCCTGCAGCACCTGGCAGGGAGCCCTCTGCTATGGCCAGCTTTCCCACTGCAAAGCCTTGGAGGAGTTCGTGGATGCTGGGGCCTGCAGCGTTTGCCGTCGGAGAGCACTGGGGGCCCAGAGCCTCCCCTGTGGCTTCCGAGCACTTTCCCACCCCCAGGCCCTTGGCACCCACTCTGCTGCCAGAGGGAAGTCCTAAGCAGGACTCTCGAGCTTGTGCAGCCAGAGGGCCTCCTGCTTGCAAATGTCCTCAGGAACTCCTTTGGAGTGAGGCCTCTCCTCCCATGCTGCTCAGCCAGCAGATGGTGCCATCGCTCCACCCAAAACCTCTCTGCTTTGCCTTCAGCCATGGATCGCCCTGCTGAGCTCTCGCTGCCTCAAGCAGCAACTCCAGTGTGCATCCAGCCTACAGAAAGCAGAGTGCCTTTGCCTGAGCACTGCTGTGCTGGGGCAGCACCCTGAAGGCCTCCTAGGGCCTTCGCTCCCCTAAACCAGTCGTGCCACCCAGCCCATGCGGGGAGCAAAGTTCCCCCTTGGCAGGGCTCAGCGTGTGGCTTGGGTGTGGTTTCATGGCTGGGAAAGGGCAGATCCTGAAGCTGGGTGCCCACCTGGGAATGGGGCCCGGGGGGCAGAGCCGGCATGCCCTGGTTGGGAGGCAGGAGATCTGGGGCCTTCAAGCTGCATGCAAGTCCCCTCTCTGGCTGCCCCTCTTGCTTCTTCTCTGCTGCCAAGCCTCTCACACCCCACGTGCGTCTCATTGAAAGGAGGCAGGCTGCTTGCCATTCTTGGGCAGGCAATCACCCCAGGAGCCTCTTTTACCCGAAGGGGAGTGCGCACTGACCCAGAGCCTCCAGAGGAGCTGCCGTCTCTCCAGCCACAAAGGCCTGTAGCCGAGTCCATGGCAGCCTGTTGCATGGAGGGCTTCTGTGGGAGAGGGCCGTGCTGCCCTGGCAGGGGCTCGTTCTCACACTGCTTTCCGTGGGGAAACGCGGTGTGTGCCAAGGGTCTCCTGTGTGCACAAAATCTCTCGCCAGTGCCTGAGGTGCAGGGAGTCCTCTTTGGACCCAGAGCCATGCTCTAGGCGGGCCTCCCGTGCTAGGAGAGCCTCCACTTCCCCAACTGTCCAACTGCCTCAGGAACACCCTTCGAGGGAGTGTGGCTCTGACAGGCAGAAGGGCCCGAGTGAGGAACGTGGATGGCAGGCCAAAGCCACTGTGCTGAGCAGTCCCCCTGCAAGTCCGAGCTGAAGGCTCTGTGCACCAGGCTCAAGCTGGAATGAGCCTGTGGCCTGGCCTCCAGTCCCAGGCTTGGCCTGGGCACTGCTAGGGCGGGCCCCAGCCCAGGCTCAGCCAGGCCTCCCTAGGGCCCGGGCTGGCCTAGGCCACTGCCAGCCAGCAGGGCCTCGACAGAGCACAGTTCATTCGAGGAGGCCCCCGGGGGTTGCCTGGGTGGCTCCTGCACTGCTGGGAAGCTGCAGGTCCGGAGGCTGTGTGTGCACGTGGCCACTGGAGCCTGAGCACAAGACAGGCCTGACCCCACTTGCAAGCAGGACTCCTGCCACCTCTTCGCTGCCTGCCACACCCCCTTGCTGCCTGCCCTGTCTTCACTGCTGGCAGGCCTCTGTGTGCCCAGGCCAGTCTAGGCCAAGGAAACAAGGGGCTTGCTCTCCCCTTGCTAGGAGCTCCTCCTCCAGCACTCTGGCCCAGGGGACACACGCCCCTGGACCAGCAGCCTGCAAGGAAGCTGCAGCTGAGCCATGCCCAAAGGCCTGCAGCACCTGGCAGGGAGCCCTCTGCTATGGCCAGCTTTCCCACTGCAAAGCCTTGGAGGAGTTCGTGGATGCTGGGGCCTGCAGCGTTTGCCGTCGGAGAGCACTGGGGGCCCAGAGCCTCCCCTGGGGCTTCCGAGCACTTTCCCACCCCCAGGCCCTTGGCACCCACTCTGCTGCCAGAGGGAAGTCCTAAGCAGGACTCTCGAGCTTGTGCAGCCAGAGGGCCTCCTGCTTGCAAATGTCCTCAGGAACTCCTTTGGAGTGAGGCCTCTCCTCCCATGCTGCTCAGCCAGCAGATGGTGCCATCGCTCCACCCAAAACCTCTCTGCTTTGCCTTCAGCCATGGATCGCCCTGCTGAGCTCTCTCTGCCTCAAGCAGCAACTCCTGTGTACATCCAGCCTACAGAAAGCAGAGTGCCTTTGCCAGAGCACTGCTGTGCTGGGGCAGCACCCTGAAGGCCTCCTAGGGCCTTCGCTCCCCTAACCCAGTCGTGCCACCCAGCCCATGTGGGGAGCAAAGTTCCCCCTTGGCAGGGCTCAGCGTGTGGCATGGCTGTGGCTTCATGGCTGGGAAAGGGCAGATCCTGAATCTGGGTGCCCACCTGGGAATGGGGCCCAGGGGGCAGAGCCGGCATGCCCTGGTTGGGAGGCAGGAGATCTGGGGCCTTCAAGCTGCATGCAAATCCCCTCTCTGGCTGCCCCTCTTGCTTCTTCTCTGCTGCCAAGCCTATCACACCCCACGTGCGTCTCATTGAAAGGAGGCAGGCTGCTTGCCATTCGTGGGCAGGCAATCACCCCAGGAGCCTCGTTGACCCGAAGGGGAGTGCGCACTGACCCAGAGCCTCCAGAGGAGCTGCCGTCTCTCCAGCCACAAAGGCCTGTAGCCGAGTCCATGGCAGCCTGTTGCATGGAGGGCTTCTGTGGGAGAGGGCCGTGCTGCCCTGGCAGGGGCTCGTTCTCACACTGCTTCCCGTGGGGAAACGCTGTGTGTGCCAAGGGTCTCCTGTGTGCACAAAATCTCTCCCCAGTGCCTGAGGTGCAGGGAGTCCTCTTTGGACCCAGAGCCATGCTCTAGGCAGGCCTCCCGTGCTGGGAGAGCCTCCACTTCCGCAACTGTCCAACTGCCTCAGGAACACCCTTCGAGGGAGTGTGGCTCTGACAGGCAGAAGGGCCCGAGTGAGGAACGTGGATGGCAGGCCAAAGCCACTGTGTTGAGCAGTCCCCCTGCAAGTCCTAGCTGAAGGCTCTGTGCACCAGGCTCAAGCTGGAATGAGCCTGTGGCCTGGCCTCCAGTCCCAGGCTTGGCCTGGGCACTGCTAGGGCGGGCCCCAGCCCAGGCTCAGCCAGGCCTCCCTAGGGCCCGGGCTGGCCTAGGCCACTGCCAGCCAGCAGGGCCTCGACAGAGCACAGTTCATTCGAGTAGGCCCCCGGGGGTTCCCTGTGTGGCTCCTGCACTGCTGGGAAGCTGCAGGTCCGGAGGCTGTGTGTGCACGTGGCCCCTGGGGCCTGAGCACAAGACAGGCCTGACCCCACTTGCAAGCAGGACTCCTGCCACCTCTTCGCTGCCTGCCACACCCCCTTGCTGCCTGCCCTGTCTTCACTGCTGGCAGGCCTCTGTGTGCCCAGGCCAGTCTAGGCCAAGGAAACAAGGGGCTTGCTCTCCCCTTGCTAGGAGCTCCTCCTCCAGCACTCTGGCCCAGGGGACACACGCCCCTGGACCAGCAGCCTGCAAGGAAGCTGCAGCTGAGCCATGCCCAAAGGCCTGCAGCACCTGGCAGGGAGCCCTCTGCTATGGCCAGCTTTCCCACTGCAAAGCCTTGGAGGAGTTCGTGGATGCTGGGGCCTGCAGCGTTTGCCGTCGGAGAGCACTGGGGGCCCAGAGCCTCCCCTTGGGCTTCCGAGCACTTTCCCACCCCCAGACCCTTGGCACCCACTCTGCTGCCAGAGGGAAGCCCTAAGCAGGACTCTCGAGCTTGTGCAGCCAGAGGGCCTCCTGCTTGCAAATGTCCTCAGGACCTCCTTTGGAGTGTGGCCTCTCCTCCCATGCTGCTCAGCCAGCAGGTGGTGCCATCGCTCCAACCAAAACCTCTCTGCTTTGCCTTCAGCCATGGATCGCCCTGCTGAGCTCTCTCTGCCTCAAGCAGCAACTCCAGTGTGCATCCAGCCTACAGAAAGCAGAGTGCCTTTGCCGGAGCACTGCTGTGCTGGGGCAGCACCCTGAAGGCCTCCTAGGGCCTTCGCTCCCCTAACCCAGTCGTGCCACCCAGCCCATGCGGGGAGCAAAGTTCCCCCTTGGCAGGGCTCAGCGTGTGGCCTGGCTGTGGTTTCATGGCTGGGAAAGGGCAGATCCTGAAGCTGGGTGCCCACCTGGGAATGGGGCCCGGGGGGCAGAGCCGGCATGCCCTGGTTGGGAGGCAGGAGATCTGGGGCCTTCAAGCTGCATGCAAATCCCCTCTCTGGCTGCCCCTCTTGCTTCTTCTCTGCTGCCAAGCCTCTCACACCCCACGTGCGTCTCATTGAAAGGAGGCAGTCTGCTTGCCATTCTTGGGCAGGCAATCACCCCAGGAGCCTCGTTTACCCGAAGGGGAGTGCGCACTGACCCAGAGCCTCCAGAGGAGCTGCCGTCTCTCCAGCCACAAAGGCCTGTAGCCGAGTCCATGGCAGCCTGTTGCATGGAGGGCTTCTGTGGGAGAGGGCCGTGCTGCCCTGGCAGGGGCTCGTTCTCACACTGCTTTCCGTGGGGAAACGCTGTGTGTGCCAAGGGTCTCCTGTGTGCACAAAATCTCTCGCCAGTGCCTGAGGTGCAGGGAGTCCTCTTTGGACCCAGAGCCATGCTCTAGGCGGGCCTCCCGTGCTGGGAGAGCCTCCACTTCCCCAACTGTCCAACTGCCTCAGGAACACCCTTCGAGGGAGTGTGGCTCTGACAGGCAGAAGGGCCCGAGTGAGGAACGTGGATGGCAGGCCAAAGCCACTGTGCTGAGCAGTCCCCCTGCAATTCCTAGCTGAAGGCTCTGTGCACCAGGCTCAAGCTGGAATGAGCCTGTGGCCTGGCCTCCAGTCCCAGGCTTGGCCTGGGCACTGCTAGGGCGGGCCCCAGCCCAGGCTCAGCCAGGCCTCCCTAGGGCCCGGGCTGGCCTAGGCCACTGCCAGCCAGCAGGGCCTCGACAGAGCACAGTTCATTCGAGGAGGCCCCCGGGGGTTGCCTGGGTGGCTCCTGCACTGCTGGGAAGCTGCAGGTCCGGAGGCTGTGTGTGCACGTGGCCACTGGGGCCTGAGCACAAGACAGGCCTGACCCCACTTGCAAGCAGGACTCCTGCCACCTCTTCGCTGCCTGCCACACCCCCTTGCTGCCTGCCCTGTCTTCACTGCTGGCAGGCCTCTGTGTGCCCAGGCCAGTCTAGGCCAAGGAAACAAGGGGCTTGCTCTCCCCTTGCTAGGAGCTCCTCCTCCAGCACTCTGGCCCAGGGGACACACGCCCCTGGACCAGCAGCCTGCAAGGAAGCTGCAGCTGAGCCATGCCCAAAGGCCTGCAGCACCTGGCAGGGAGCCCTCTGCTATGGCCAGCTTTCCCACTGCAAAGCCTTGGAGGAGTTCGTGGATGCTGGGGCCTGCAGCGTTTGCCGTCGGAGAGCACTGGGGGCCCAGAGCCTCCCCTGTGGCTTCCGAGCACTTTCCCACCCCCAGGCCCTTGGCACCCACTCTGCTGCCAGAGGGAAGTCCTAAGCAGGACTCTCTAGCTTGTGCAGCCAGAGGGCCTCCTGCTTGCAAATGTCCTCAGGAACTCCTTTGGAGTGAGGCCTCTCCTCCCATGCTGCTCAGCCAGCAGATGGTGCCATCGCTCCACCCAAAACCTCTCTGCTTTGCCTTCAGCCATGGATCGCCCTGCTGAGCTCTCTCGGCCTCAAGCAGCAACTCCAGTGTGCATCCAGCCTACAGAAAGCAGAGTGCCTTTGCCGGAGCACTGCTGTGCTGGGGCAGCACCCTGAAGGCCTCCTAGGGCCTTCGCTCCCCTAACCCAGTCGTGCCACCCAGCCCATGCGGGGAGCAAAGTTCCCCCTTGGCAGGGCTCAGCGTGTGGCCTGGCTGTGGTTTCATGGCTGGGAAAGGGCAGATCCTGAAGCTGGGTGCCCACCTGGGAATGGGGCCCGGGGGGCAGAGCCGGCATGCCCTGGTTGGGAGGCAGGAGATCTGGGGCCTTCAAGCTGCATGCAAATCCCCTCTCTGGCTGCCCCTCTTGCTTCTTCTCTGCTGCCAAGCCTCTCACACCCCACGTGCGTCTCATTGAAAGGAGGCAGGCTGCTTGCCATTCTTGGGCAGGCAATCACCCCAGGAGCCTCGTTGACCCGAAGGGGAGTGCGCACTGACCCAGAGCCTCCAGAGGAGCTGCCGTCTCTCCAGCCACAAAGGCCTGTAGCCGAGTCCATGGCAGCCTGTTGCATGGAGGGCTTCTGTGGGAGAGGGCCGTGCTGCCCTGGCAGGGGCTCGTTCTCACACTGCTTTCCGTGGGGAAACGCTGTGTGTGCCAAGGGTCTCCTGTGTGCACAAAATCTCTCGCCAGTGCCTGAGGTGCAGGGAGTCCTCTTTGGACCCAGAGCCATGCTCTAGGCGGGCCTCCCGTGCTGGGAGAGCCTCCACTTCCCCAACTGTCCAACTGCCTCAGGAACACCCTTCGAGGGAGTGTGGCTCTGACAGGCAGAAGGGCCCGAGTGAGGAACGTGGATGGCAGGCCAAAGCCACTGTGCTGAGCAGTCCCCCTGCAATTCCTAGCTGAAGGCTCTGTGCACCAGGCTCAAGCTGGAATGAGCCTGTGGCCTGGCCTCCAGTCCCAGGCTTGGCCTGGGCACTGCTAGGGCGGGCCCCAGCCCAGGCTCAGCCAGGCCTCCCTAGGGCCCGGGCTGGCCTAGGCCACTGCCAGCCAGCAGGGCCTCGACAGAGCACAGTTCATTCGAGGAGGCCCCCGGGGGTTGCCTGGGTGGCTCCTGCACTGCTGGGAAGCTGCAGGTCCGGAGGCTGTGTGTGCACGTGGCCACTGGGGCCTGAGCACAAGACAGGCCTGACCCCACTTGCAAGCAGGACTCCTGCCACCTCTTCGCTGCCTGCCACACCCCCTTGCTGCCTGCCCTGTCTTCACTGCTGGCAGGCCTCTGTGTGCCCAGGCCAGTCTAGGCCAAGGAAACAAGGGACTTGCTCTCCCCTTGCTAGGAGCTCCTCCTCCAGCACTCTGGCCCAGGGGACACACGCCCCTGGACCAGCAGCCTGCAAGGAAGCTGCAGCTGAGCCATGCCCAAAGGCCTGCAGCACCTGGCAGGGAGCCCTCTGCTATGGCCAGCTTTCCCACTGCAAAGCCTTGGAGGAGTTCGTGGATGCTGGGGCCTGCAGCGTTTGCCGTCGGAGAGCACTGGGGGCCCAGAGCCTCCCCTGTGGCTTCCGAGCACTTTCCCATCCCCAGGCCCTTGGCACCCACTCTGCTGCCAGAGGGAAGTCCTAAGCAGGACTCTCGAGCTTGTGCAGCCAGAGGGCCTCCTGCTTGCAAATGTCCTCAGGAACTCCTTTGGAGTGAGGCCTCTCCTCCCATGCTGCTCAGCCAGCAGATGGTGCCATCGCTCCACCCAAAACCTCTCTGCTTTGCCTTCAGCCATGGATCGCCCTGCTGAGCTCTCTCTGCCTCAAGCAGCAACTCAAGTGTGCATCCAGCCTACAGAAAGCAGAGTGCCTTTGCCAGAGCACTGCTGTGCTGGGGCAGCACCCTGAAGGCCTCCTAGGGCCTTCGCTCCCCTAACCCAGTCGTGCCACCCAGCCCATGTGGGGAGCAAAGTTCCCCCTTGGCAGGGCTCAGCGTGTGGAATGGCTGTGGCTTCATGGCTGGGAAAGGGCAGATCCTGAAGCTGGGTGCCCACCTGGGAATGGAGCCCGGGGGGCAGAGCCGGCATGCCCTGTTTGGGAGGCAGGAGATCTGGGGCCTTCAAGCTGCATGCAAATCCCCTCTCTGGCTGCCCCTCTTGCTTCTTCTCTGCTGCCAAGCCTCTCACACCCCACGTGTGTCTCATTGAAAGGAGGCAGGCTGCTTGCCATTCTTGGGCAGGCAATCACCCCAGGAGCCTCGTTTACCCGAAGGGGAGTGCGCACTGACCCAGAGCCTCCAGAGGAGCTTCCGTCTCTCCAGCCACAAAGGCCTGTGGCCGAGTCCATGGCAGCCTGTTTCATGGAGGGCTTCTGTGGGAGAGGGCCGTGCTGCCCTGGCAGGAGCTCGTTCTCACACTGCTTTCCGTGGGGAAACGCTGTGTGTGCCAAGGGTCTCCTGTGTGCACAAAATCTCTCCCCAGTGCCTGAGGTGCAGGGAGTCCTCTTTGGACCCAGAGCCATGCTCTAGGCGGGCCTCCCGTGCTGGGAGAGCCTCCACTTCCCCAACTGTCCAACTGCCTCAGGAACACCCTTCGAGGGAGTGTGGCTCTGACAGGCAGAAGGGCCCGAGTGAGGAACGTGGATGGCAGGCCAAAGCCACTGTGCTGAGCATTCCACCTGCAAGTCCGAGCTGAAGGCTCTGTGCACCAGGCTCAAGCTGGAATGAGCCTGTGGCCTGGCCTCCAGTCCCAGGCTTGGCCTGGGCACTGCTAGGGCGGGCCCCAGCCCAGGCTCAGCCAGGCCTCCCTAGGGCCCGGGCTGGCCTAGGCCACTGCCAGCCAGCAGGGCCTCGACAGAGCACAGTTCATTCGAGGAGGCCCCCGGGGGTTGCCTGGGTGGCTCCTGCACTGCTGGGAAGCTGCAGGTCCGGAAGCTGTGTGTGCACGTGGCCACTGCGGCCTGAGCACAAGACAGGCCTGACCCCACTTGCAAGCAGGACTCCTGCCACCTCTTTGCTGCCTGCCACACCCCCTTGCTGCCTGCCCTGTCTTCACTGCTGGCAAGCCTCTGTGTGCCCAGGCCAGTCTAGGCCAAGGAAACAAGGGGCTTGCTCTCCCCTTGCTAGGAGCTCCTCCTCCAGCACTCTGGCCCAGGGGACACACGCCCCTGGACCAGCAGCCTGCAAGGAAGCTGCAGCTGAGCCATGCCCAAAGGCCTGCAGCACCTGGCAGGGAGCCCTCTGCTATGGCCAGCTTTCCCACTGCAAAGCCTTGGAGGAGTTCGTGGATGCTGGGGCCTGCAGCGTTTGCCGTCGGAGAGCACTGGGGGCCCAGAGCCTCCCCTGTGGCTTCCGAGCACTTTCCCACCCCCAGGCCCTTGGCACCCACTCTGCTGCCAGAGGGAAGTCCTAAGCAGGACTCTCGAGCTTGTGCAGCCAGAGGGCCTCCTGCTTGCAAATGTCCTCAGGAACTCCTTTGGAGTGAGGCCTCTCCTCCCATGCTGCTCAGCCAGCAGATGGTGCCATCGCTCCACCCAAAACCTCTCTGCTTTGCCTTCAGCCATGGATCGCCCTGCTGAGCTCTCTCTGCCTCAAGCAGCAACTCCAGTGTGCATCCAGCCTACAGAAAGCAGAGTGCCTTTGCCGGAGCACTGCTGTGCTGGGGCAGCACCCTTAAGGCCTCCTAGGGCCTTCGCTCCCCTAACCCAGTCGTGCCACCCAGCCCATGCGGGGAGGAAAGTTCCCCTTGGCAGGGCTAAGCGTGTGGCTTGGGTGTGGTTTCATGGCTGGGAAAGGGCAGATCCTGAAGCTGGGTGCCCACCTGGGAATGGGGCCCGGGGCAGAGCCGGCATGCCCTGGTTGGGAGGCAGGAGATCTGGGGCCTTCAAGCTGCATGCAAATCCCCTCTCTGGCTGCCCCTCTTGCTTCTTCTCTGCTGCCAAGCCTCTCACACCCCACGTGCGTCTCATTGAAAGGAGGCAGGCTGCTTGCCATTCTTGGGCAGGCAATCACCCCAGGAGCCTCGTTTACCCAAAGGGGAGTGCGCACTGACCCAGAGCCTCCAGAGGAGCTGCCGTCTCTCCAGCCACAAAGGCCTGTAGCCGAGTCCATGGCAGCCTGTTGCATGGAGGGCTTCTGTGAGAGGGCCGTGCTGCCCTGGCAGGGGCTCGTTCTCACACTGCTTTCCGTGGGGAAACGCTGTGTGTGCCAAGGGTCTCCTGTGTGCACAAAATCTCTCCCCAGTGCCTGAGGTGCAGGGAGTCCTCTTTGGACCCAGAGCCATGCTCTAGGCGGGCCTCCCATGCTGGGAGAGCCTCCACTTCCCCAACTGTCCAACTGCCTCAGGAACACCCTTCGAAGGAGTGTGGCTCTGACAGGCAGAAGGGCCCAAGTGAGGAACGTGGATGGCAGGCCAAAGCCACTGTGCTGAGCATTCCCCCTGCAAGTCCGAGCTGAAGGCTCTGTGCACCAGGCTCGAGCTGGAATGAGCCTGTGGCCTGGCCTCCAGTCCCAGGCTTGGCCTGGGCACTGCTAGGGCGGGCCCCAGCCCAGGCTCAGCCAGGCCTCCCTAGGGCCTGGGCTGGCCTAGGCCACTGCCAGCCAGCAGGGCCTCGACAGAGCACAGTTCATTCGAGGAGGCCCCCGGGGGTTGCCTGGGTGGCTCCTGCACTGCTGGGAAGCTGCAGGTCCGGAGGCTGTGTGTGCACGTGGCCACTGGGGCCTGAGCACAAGACAGGCCTGACCCCACTTGCAAGCAGGACTCCTGCCACCTCTTCGCTGCCTGCCACACCCCCTTGCTGCCTGCCCTGTCTTCACTGCTGGCAGGCCTCTGTGTGCCCAGGCCAGTCTAGGCCAAGGAAACAAGGGGCTTGCTCTCCCCTTGCTAGGAGCTCCTCCTCCAGCACTCTGGCCCAGGGGACACACGCCCCTGGACCAGCAGCCTGCAAGGAAGCTGTAGCTGAGCCATGCCCAAAGGCCTGCAGCACCTGGCAGGGAGCCCTCTGCTATGGCCAGCTTTCCCACTGCAAAGCCTTGGAGGAGTTCGTGGATGCTGGGGCCTGTAGCGTTTGCCGTCAGAGAGCACTGGGGGCCCAGAGCCTCCCCTGTGGCTTCCGAGCACTTTCCCACCCCCAGGCCCTTGGCACCCACTCTGCTGCCAGAGGGAAGTCCTAAGCAGGACTCTCGAGCTTGTGCAGCCAGAGGGCCTCCTGCTTGCAAATGTCCTCAGGAACTCCTTTGGAGTGAGGCCTCTCCTCCCATGCTGCTCAGCCAGCAGATGGTGCCATCGCTCCACCCAAAACCTCTCTGCTTTGCCTTCAGCCATGGATCGCCCTGCTGAGCTCTCTCTGCCTCAAGCAGCAACTCCAGTGTGCATCCAGCCTACAGAAAGCAGAGTGCCTTTGCCTGAGCACTGCTGTGCTGGGGCAGCACCTTGAAGGCCTTCTAGGGCCTTCGCTCCCCTAACCCAGTCGTGACACCCAGCCCATGCGGGGAGCAAAGTTCCCCCTTGGCAGGGCTCAGCGTGTGGCCTGGCTGTGGTTTCATGGCTGGGAAAGGGCAGATCCTGAATCTGGGTGCCCACCTGGGAATGGGGCCCAGGGGGCATAGCCGGCATGCCTAGGTTGGGAGGCAGGAGATCTGGGGCCTTCAAGCTGCATGCAAATCCCCTCTCTGGCTGCCCCTCTTGCTTCTTCTCTGCTGCCAAGCCTCTCACACCCCACGTGCGTCTCATTGAAAGGAGGCAGGCTGCTTGCCATTCGTGGGCAGGCAATCACCCCAGGAGCCTCGTTGACCGGAAGGGGAGTGCGCACTGACCCAGAGCCTCCAGAGGAGCTGCCGTCTCTCCAGCCACAAAGGCCTGTAGCCGAGTCCATGGCAGCCTGTTGCATGGAGGGCTTCTGTGGGAGAGGGCCGTGCTGCCCTGGCAGGGGCTCGTTCTCACACTGCTTTCCGTGGGGAAACGCTGTGTGTGCCAAGGGTCTCCTGTGTGCACAAAATCTCTCGCCAGTGCCTGAGGTGCAGGGAGTCCTCTTTGGACCCAGAGCCATGCTCTAGGCGGGCCTCCCGTGCTGGGAGAGCCTCCACTTCCCCAACTGTCCAACTGCCTCAGGAACACCCTTCGAGGGAGTGTGGCTCTGACAGGCAGAAGGGCCCGAGTGAGGAACGTGGATGGCAGGCCAAAGCCACTGTGCTGAGCAGTCCCCCTGCAAGTCTGAGCTGAAGGCTCTGTGCACCAGGCTCAAGCTGGAATGAGCCTGTGGCCTGGCCTCCAGTCCCAGGCTTGGCCTGGGCACTGCTAGGGCGGGCCCCAGCCCAGGCTCAGCCAGGCCTCCCTAGGGCCCAGGGTGGCCTAGGCCACTGCCAGCCAGCAGGGCCTCGACAGAGCACAGTTCATTCGAGGAGGCCCCCAGGGGTTGCCTGGGTGGCTCCTGCACTGCTGGGAAGCTGTAGGTCCGGAGGCTGTGTGTGCACGTGGCCCCTGGGGCCTGAGCACAAGACAGGCCTGACCCCACTTGCAAGCAGGACTCCTGCCACCTCTTCGCTGCCTGCCACACCCCCTTGCTGCCTGCCCTGTCTTCACTGCTGGCAGGCCTCTGTGTGCCCAGGCCAGTCTAGGCCAAGGAAACAAGGGGCTTGCTCTCCCCTTGCTAGGAGCTCCTCCTCCAGCACTCTGGCCCAGGGGACACACGCCCCTGGACCAGCAGCCTGCAAGGAAGCTGCAGCTGAGCCATGCCCAAAGGCCTGCAGCACCTGGCAGGGAGCCCTCTGCTATGGCCAGCTTTCCCACTGCAAAGCCTTGGAGGAGTTCGTGGATGCTTGGCCTGCAGTGTTTGCCGTCGGAGAGCACTGGGGGCCCAGAAACTGCCCTGTGGCTTCCGAGCACTTTCCCACCCCCAGGCCCTTGGCACCCACTCTGCTGCCAGAGGGAAGTCCTAAGCAGGACTCTCGAGCTTGTGCAGCCAGAGGGCCTCCTGCTTGCAAATGTCCTCAGGAACTCCTTTGGAGTGAGGCCTCTCCTCCCATGCTGCTCAGCCAGCAGATGGTGCCATCGCTCCACCCAAAACCTCTCTGCTTTGCCTTCAGCCATGGATCGCCCTGCTGAGCTCTCTCGGCCTCAAGCAGCAACTCCAGTGTGCATCCAGCCTACAGAAAGCAGAGTGCCTTTGCCGGAGCACTGCTGTGCTGGGGCAGCACCCTGAAGGCCTCCTAGGGCCTTCGCTCCCCTAACCCAGTCGTGCCACCCAGCCCATGCGGGGAGCAAAGTTCCCCCTTGGCAGGGCTCAGCGTGTGGCCTGGCTGTGGTTTCATGGCTGGGAAAGGGCAGATCCTGAAGCTGGGTGCCCACCTGGGAATGGGGCCCGGGGAGCAGAGCCGGCATGCCCTGGTTGGGAGGCAGGAGATCTGGGGCCTTCAAGCTGCATGCAAGTCCCCTCTCTGGCTGCCCCTCTTGCTTCTTCTCTGCTGCCAAGCCTCTCACACCCCACGTGCGTCTCATTGAAAGGAGGCAGGCTGCTTGCCATTCTTGGGCAGGCAATCACCCCAGGAGCCTCATTTACCCGAAGGGGAGTGCGCACTGACCCAGAGCCTCCAGAGGAGCTGCCGTCTCTCCAGGCACAAAGGCCTGTAGCCGAGTCCATGGCAGCCTGTTGCATGGAGGGCTTCTATGGGAGAGGGCCGTGCTGCCCTGGCAGGGGCTCGTTCTGACACTGCTTTCCGTGGGGAAACACTGCATGTGCCAAGGCTCTCCTGTGTGCACAAAATCTCTCCCCAGTGCCTGAGGTGCAGGGAATCCTCTTTGGACACAGAGCAATGTTCTGGGCAGACCTCCCATGCTGGGAGAGCCTCCACTTCCCCAACTGTCCAACTGCCTCAGGAACACACTTCTAGGGAGTGTGGGTCTAACAGGCAGAAGGGCCCGAGTGAGGAACGTGGATGGCAGGCCAAAGCCACTGTGCTGAGCATTCCCCCGGCAAGTCCCAGCTGAAGGCTCTGTGCACCAGGCTCCAGCTGGAATGAGCCTGTAGCCTGGCCTCCAGTCCCAGGCTTTCCCTGGGCACTGCTAGTTTGGGACCCATCCCAGGCTCAGCCAGGCCTCCCTAGGGCCTGTGCTGGCCTAGGCCACTGCCAGCCAGCAGGACCTCGACAGAGCACAGTTCACGCGAGCAAGCCCCAGGCTGTTGCCTGTGTGTTTCTTGCACTGCTGGAAAGCTGCGGGTCCAGAGGCTGTGTGTGCACGTGGCCACTGGGGCCTGAGCACAAGACAGGCATGACCCCACTTGCAAGCAGGACTCCTGCCACCTCTTTGCTGCCTGCCACACGCCCTCGCTGCCTGCACTGTCTTCACTGCTGGCAGGCCTCTGTGTGCACAGGCCAATCCAGGCCAAGGAAACAAGGGGCTTGCTCTCCCCTTGCTAGGAGCTCCTCCTACAGCACTCTGGACCAGGGCACACACGCCCCTGGACCAGCAGCCTGCAAGGAAGCTGCCGCTAAGCCATGCAGAAAGGCCTGCAGCACTTGGCAGGGAGCCTTCGGCTGTGGACAGCTTGCCCACTGCCCAGCCTTGGAGGAGTTCGTGGATGCTGGGGCCTGCAGCGTTTTCCATCGGAGAGCACTGGAGGCCCAAAGGCTCCCCTGTGCCTTCCGAGCCCCTTCCCACCCACAGGCCCTTTGCACCCACTCTGTTGCCAGAGGGAAGTCCTAAGCAGGGCTCTGGAGCTTGTGCAGCCAGAGTGCCTCCTGCTTGGAAATGGCCTCAGGAACTCATTTGAAGTGAGGCTGCTCCCATGCTTGTCAGCCAGCAGATGGTGCCATCGCTCCACCAAAAAACTCTCTGCTTTGCCTTCAGCCCTGGCTCGCCCTGCTGAGCTCTCTCTGCCTCAAGCAGAAACTCCAGTGTGCGTCCAGCCTACAGAAAGCAGAGTGCCTTTGCCTGAGCACTGCTATGCTGTGGCAGCACCCTGAAGGCCTCCCAGGGCCTTCTCTGCCCTAACCCAGTCGTGCCATTCGGCCCAGGCGGGGAGCAAAGTTCCCCCTTGGCAGGGCTCAGCGTGGGGCCTGTGTGTGGTTTCAGGGCTGGGAAAGGGCAGATCCTGAAGCTGGGTGCCCTCCTGTGAATGGAGCCTGGTGGGCAGAGCCGGCATGCCCTGGTTGGGATGTAGGAGATCTGGGGCCTTCAAGCTGCGTGCACATCCCCTCTCTGGCTGCCCCTCTGGCTGCCCCTCTTGCTTCTTCTCTGCTGCCAAGCCTCTCACACCACACGTGCGTCTCACTGGAAGGAGCAGGATGCTTGCCATTCTTGGGCAGGGAATCTTCCCACACGCCTCGTTTCCTCAAAGGGGAGTGCACAGTGACCCAGAGCCTCAAGAGGAGATGCCGTCTCTCCAGCCACAAAGGCCTGTAGCCGAGTCCATGACAGCCTGTGGCATGGAGGGCTTCTGTGGCAGAGGGCCATGCTTCCCTGGCAGGGGCTCCTTCTCACACTGCTTTCCGTGGGGAAACACTGCATGTGCCAAGGCTCTCCTGTGTGCACAAAATCTCTCCCCAGTGCCTGAGGTGCAGGGAATCCTCTTTGGACACAGAGCAATGTTCTGGGCAGACCTATCATGCTGGGAGAGCCTCCACTTCCCCAACTGTCCAACTGCCTCAGGAACACACTTCTAGGGAGTGTGGGTCTAACAGGCAGAAGGGCCCGAGTGAGGAACGTGGATGGCAGGCCAAAGCCACTGTGCTGAGCATTCCCCCGGCAAGTCCCAGCTGAAGGCTCTGTGCACCAGGCTCCAGCTGGAATGAGCCTGTAGCCTGGCCTCCAGTCCCAGGCTTTCCCTGGGCACTGCTAGTTTGGGACCCATCCCAGGCTCAGCCAGGCCTCCCTAGCGCCTGTGCTGGCCTAGGCCACTGCCAGCCAGCAGGACCTCGACAGAGCACAGTTCACGCGAGCAAGCCCCAGGCTGTTGCCTGTGTGTTTCTTGCACTGCTGGAAAGCTGCGGGTCCAGAGGCTGTGTGTGCACGTGGCCACTGGGGCCTGAGCACAAGACAGGCATGACCCCACTTGCAAGCAGGACTCCTGCCACCTCTTTGCTGCCTGCCACACGCCCTCGCTGCCTGCACTGTCTTCACTGCTGGCAGGCCTCTGTGTGCACAGGCCAATCCAGGCCAAGGAAACAAGGGGCTTGCTCTCCCCTTGCTAGGAGCTCCTCCTACAGCACTCTGGACCAGTGCACACACGCCCCTGGACCAGCAGCCTGCAAGGAAGCTGCCGCTAAGCCATGCAGAAAGGCCTGCAGCACTTGGCCGGGAGCCTTCGGCTGTGGACAGCTTGCCCACTGCCCAGCCTTGGAGGAGTTCGTGGATGCTGGGGCCTGCAGCGTTTTCCATCGGAGAGCACTGGAGGCCCAAAGGCTCCCCTGTGCCTTCCGAGCCCCTTCCCACCCACAGGCCCTTTGCACCCACTCTGTTGCCAGAGGGAAGTCCTAAGCAGGGCTCTGGAGCTTGTGCAGCCAGAGTGCCTCCTGCTTGGAAATGGCCTCAGGAACTCATTTGAAGTGACGCTGCTCCCATGCTTGTCAGCCAGCAGATGGTGCCATCGCTCCACCAAAAAACTCTCTGCTTTGCCTTCAGCCCTGGCTCGCCCTGCTGAGCTCTCTCTGCCTCAAGCAGAAACTCCAGTGTGCGTCCAGCCTACAGAAAGCAGAGTGCCTTTGCCTGAGCACTGCTATGCTGTGGCAGCACCCTGAAGGCCTCCCAGGGCCTTCTCTGCCCTAACCCAGTCGTGCCATTCGGCCCAGGCGGGGAGCAAAGTTCCCCCTTGGCAGGGCTCAGCGTGGGGCCTGTGTGTGGTTTCAGGGCTGGGAAAGGGCAGATCCTGAAGCTGGGTGCCCTCCTGTGAATGGAGCCTGGTGGGCAGAGCCGGCATGCCCTGGTTGGGATGTAGGAGATCTGGGGCCTTCAAGCTGCGTGCACATCCCCTCTCTGGCTGCCCCTCTGGCTGCCCCTCTTGCTTCTTCTCTGCTGCCAAGCCTCTCACACCACACGTGCGTCTCATTGGAAGGAGCAGGCTGCTTGCCATTCTTGGGCAGGGAATCATCCACACGCCTCGTTTCCTCGAAGGGGAGTGCACACTGACCCAGAGCCTCCAGAGGAGCTGCCGTCTCTCCAGCCACAAAGGCCTGTAGCCGAGTCCATGACAGCCTGTGGCATGGAGGGCTTCTGTGGCAGAGGGCCATGCTTCCCTGGCAGGGGCTCCTTCTCACACTGCTTTCCGTGGGGAAACACTGCATGTGCCAAGGCTCTCCTGTGTGCACAAAATCTCTCCCCAGTGCCTGAGGTGCAGGGAATCCTCTTTGGACACAGAGCAATGTTCTGGGCAGACCTCCCATGCTGGGAGAGCCTCCACTTCCCCAACTGTCCAACTGCCTCAGGAACACACTTCTAGGGAGTGTGGGTCTAACAGGCAGAAGGGCCCGAGTGAGGAACGTGGATGGCAGGCCAAAGCCACTGTGCTGAGCATTCCCCCGGCAAGTCCCAGCTGAAGGCTCTGTGCACCAGGCTCCAGCTGGAATGAGCCTGTAGCCTGGCCTCCAGTCCCAGGCTTTCCCTGGGCACTGCTAGTTTGGGACCCATCCCAGGCTCAGCCAGGCCTCCCTAGGGCCTGTGCTGGCCTAGGCCACTGCCAGCCAGCAGGACCTCGACAGAGCACAGTTCACGCGAGCAAGCCCCAGGCTGTTGCCTGTGTGTTTCTTGCACTGCTGGAAAGCTGCGGGTCCAGAGGCTGTGTGTGCACGTGGCCACTGGGGCCTGAGCACAAGACAGGCATGACCCCACTTGCAAGCAGGACTCCTGCCACCTCTTTGCTGCCTGCCACACGCCCTCGCTGCCTGCACTGTCTTCACTGCTGGCAGGCCTCTGTGTGCACAGGCCAATCCAGGCCAAGGAAACAAGGGGCTTGCTCTCCCCTTGCTAGGAGCTCCTCCTACAGCACTCTGGACCAGGGCACACACGCCCCTGGACCAGCAGCCTGCAAGGAAGCTGCCGCTAAGCCATGCAGAAAGGCCTGCAGCACTTGGCAGGGAGCCTTCGGTTGTGGACAGCTTGCCCACTGCCCAGCCTTGGAGGAGTTCGTGGATGCTGGGGCCTGCAGCGTTTTCCATCGGAGAGCACTGGAGGCCCAAAGGCTCCCCTGTGCCTTCCGAGCCCCTTCCCACCCACAGGCCCTTTGCACCCACTCTGTTGCCAGAGGGAAGTCCTAAGCAGGGCTCTGGAGCTTGTGCAGCCAGAGTGCCTCCTGCTTGGAAATGGCCTCAGGAACTCATTTGAAGTGACGCTGCTCCCATGCTTGTCAGCCAGCAGATGGTGCCATCGCTCCACCAAAAAACTCTCTGCTTTGCCTTCAGCCCTGGCTCGCCCTGCTGAGCTCTCTCTGCCTCAAGCAGAAACTCCAGTGTGCGTCCAGCCTACAGAAAGCAGAGTGCCTTTGCCTGAGCACTGCTATGCTGTGGCAGCACCCTGAAGGCCTCCCAGGGCCTTCTCTGCCCTAACCCAGTCGTGCCATTCGGCCCAGGCGGGGAGCAAAGTTCCCCCTTGGCAGGGCTCAGCGTGGGGCCTGTGTGTGGTTTCAGGGCTGGGAAAGGGCAGATCCTGAAGCTGGGTGCCCTCCTGTGAATGGAGCCTGGTGGGCAGAGCCGGCATGCCCTGGTTGGGATGTAGGAGATCTGGGGCCTTCAAGCTGCGTGCACATCCCCTCTCTGGCTGCCCCTCTGGCTGCCCCTCTTGCTTCTTCTCTGCTGCCAAGCCGCTCACACCACACGTGCGTCTCACTGGAAGGAGCAGGATGCTTGCCATTCTTGGGCAGGGAATCATCGCACACGCCTCGTTTCCTCGAAGGGGAGTGCACACTGACCCAGAGCCTCAAGAGGAGATGCCGTCTCTCCAGCCACAAAGGCCTGTAGCCGAGTCCATGACAGCCTGTGGCATGGAGGGCTTCTGTGGCAGAGGGCCATGCTTCCCTGGCAGGGGCTCCTTCTCACACTGCTTTCCGTGGGGAAACACTGCATGTGCCAAGGCTCTCCTGTGTGCACAAAATCTCTCCCCAGTGCCTGAGGTGCAGGGAATCCTCTTTGGACACAGAGAAATGTTCTGGGCAGACCTATCATGCTGGGAGAGCCTCCACTTCCCCAACTGTCCAACTGCCTCAGGAACACACTTCTAGGGAGTGTGGGTCTAACAGGCAGAAGGGCCCGAGTGAGGAACGTGGATGGCAGGCCAAAGCCACTGTGCTGAGCATTCCCCCGGCAAGTCCCAGCTGAAGGCTCTGTGCACCAGGCTCAAGCTGGAATGAGCCTGTAGCCTGGCCTCCAGTCCCAGGCTTTCCCTGGGCACTGCTAGTTTGGGACCCATCCCAGGCTCAGCCAGGCCTCCCTAGGGCCTGTGCTGGCCTAGAAAACTGCCAGCCAGCAGGACCTCGACAGAGCACAGTTCACGCGAGCAAGCCCCAGGCTGTTGCCTGTGTGTTTCTTGCACTGCTGGAAAGCTGCGGGTCCAGAGGCTGTGTGTGCACGTGGCCACTGGGGCCTGAGCACAAGACAGGCATGACCCCACTTGCAAGCAGGACTCCTGCCACCTCTTTGCTGCCTGCCACACGCCCTCGCTGCCTGCACTGTCTTCACTGCTGGCAGGCCTCTGTGTGCACAGGCCAGTCTCCGCCAAGGAAACAAGGGGCTTGCTCTCCCCTTGCTAGGAGCTCCTCCTACAGCACTCTGGACCAGGGCACACACGCCCCTGGACCAGCAGCCTGCAAGGAAGCTGCCGCTGAGCCATGCAGAAAGGCCTGCAGCACTTGGCAGGGAGCCTTCGGCTGTGGACAGCTTGCCCTCTGCCAAGCCTCGGAGGAACTCATGGACGATGGGGCCTGCAGCGTTTTCCATGGGAGAGCTCTGGGGGCCCAACGGCTCCCCTGTGCCTTCCGAGCCCCTTCCCACCCACAGGCCCTTTGCACCCACTCTGTTGCCAGAGGGAAGTCCTAAGCAGGGCTCTGGAGCTTGTGCAGCCAGAGTGCCTCCTGCTTGGAAATGGCCTCAGGAACTCATTTGAAGTGAGGCTGCTCCCATGCTTGTCAGCCAGCAGATGGTGCCATCGCTCCACCAAAAAACTCTCTGCTTTGCCTTCAGCCCTGGCTCGCCCTGCTGAGCTCTCTCTGCCTCAAGCAGAAACTCCAGTGTGCGTCCAGCCTACAGAAAGCAGAGTGCCTTTGCCTGAGCACTGCTATGCTGTGGCAGCACCCTGAAGGCCTCCCAGGGCCTTCTCTGCCCTAACCCAGTCGTGCCATTCGGCCCAGGCGGGGAGCAAAGTTCCCCCTTGGCAGGGCTCAGCGTGGGGCCTGTGTGTGGTTTCAGGGCTGGGAAAGGGCAGATCCTGAAGCTGGGTGCCCTCCTGTGAATGGGGCCTGGTGGGCAGAGCCGGCATGCCCTGGTTGGGATGTAGGAGATCTGGGGCCTTCAAGCTGCGTGCACATCCCCTCTCTGGCTGCCCCTCTGGCTGCCCCTCTTGCTTCTTCTCTGCTGCCAAGCCTCTCACACCACACGTGCGTCTCATTGGAAGGAGCAGGCTGCTTGCCATTCTTGGGCAGGGAATCATCCACACGCCTCGTTTCCTCGAAGGGGAGTGCACACTGACCCAGAGCCTCCAGAGGAGCTGCCGTCTCTCCAGCCACAAAGGCCTGTAGCCGAGTCCATGACAGCCTGTGGCATGGAGGGCTTCTGTGGCAGAGGGCCATGGTTCCCTGGCAGGGGCTCCTTCTCACACTGCTTTCCGTGGGGAAACACTGCATGTGCCAAGGCTCTCCTGTGTGCACAAAATCTCTCCCCAGTGCCTGAGGTGCAGGGAATCCTCTTTGGACACAGAGAAATGTTCTGGGCAGACCTCCCATGCTGGGAGAGCCTCCACTTCCCCAACTGTCCAACTGCCTCAGGAACACACTTCTAGGGAGTGTGGGTCTAACAGGCAGAAGGGCCCGAGTGAGGAACGTGGATGGCAGGCCAAAGCCACTGTGCTGAGCATTCCCCCGGCAAGTCCCAGCTGAAGGCTCTGTGCACCAGGCTCCAGCTGGAATGAGCCTGTAGCCTGGCCTCCAGTCCCAGGCTTTCCCTGGGCACTGCTAGTTTGGGACCCATCCCAGGCTCAGCCAGGCCTCCCTAGGGCCTGTGCTGGCCTAGGCCACTGCCAGCCAGCAGGACCTCGACAGAGCACAGTTCACGCGAGCAAGCCCCAGGCTGTTGCCTGTGTGTTTCTTGCACTGCTGGAAAGCTGCGGGTCCAGAGGCTGTGTGTGCACGTGGCCACTGGGGCCTGAGCACAAGACAGGCATGACTCCACTTGCAAGCAGGACTCCTGCCACCTCTTTGCTGCCTGCCACACGCCCTCGCTGCCTGCACTGTCTTCACTGCTGGCAGGCCTCTGTGTGCACAGGCCAATCCAGGCCAAGGAAACAAGGGGCTTGCTCTCCCCTTGCTAGGAGCTCCTCCTACAGCACTCTGGACCAGGGCACACACGCCCCTGGACCAGCAGCCTGCAAGGAAGCTGCCGCTAAGCCATGCAGAAAGGCCTGCAGCACTTGGCAGGGAGCCTTCGGCTGTGGACAGCTTGCCCACTGCCCAGCCTTGGAGGAGTTCGTGGATGCTGGGGCCTGCAGCGTTTTCCATCGGAGAGCACTGGAGGCCCAAAGGCTCCCCTGTGCCTTCCGAGCCCCTTCCCACCCACAGGCCCTTTGCACCCACTCTGTTGCCAGAGGGAAGTCCTAAGCAGGGCTCTGGAGCTTGTGCAGCCAGAGTGCCTCCTGCTTGGAAATGGCCTCAGGAACTCATTTGAAGTGACGCTGCTCCCATGCTTGGCAGCCAGCAGATGGTGCCATCGCTCCACCAAAAAACTCTCTGCTTTGCCTTCAGCCCTGGCTCGCCCTGCTGAGCTCTCTCTGCCTCAAGCAGAAACTCCAGTGTGCGTCCAGCCTACAGAAAGCAGAGTGCCTTTGCCTGAGCACTGCTATGCTGTGGCAGCACCCTGAAGGCCTCCCAGGGCCTTCTCTGCCCTAACCCAGTCGTGCCATTCGGCCCAGGTGGGGAGCAAAGTTCCCCCTTGGCAGGGCTCAGCGTGGGGCCTGTGTGTGGTTTCAGGGCTGGGAAAGGGCAGATCCTGAAGCTGGGTGCCCTCCTGTGAATGGAGCCTGGTGGGCAGAGCCGGCATGCCCTGGTTGGGATGTAGGAGATCTGGGGCCTTCAAGCTGCGTGCACATCCCCTCTCTGGCTGCCCCTCTGGCTGCCCCTCTTGCTTCTTCTCTGCTGCCAAGCCTCTCACACCACACGTGCGTCTCATTGGAAGGAGCAGGCGGCTTGCCATTCTTGGGCAGGGAATCTTCCCACACGCCTCGTTTCCTCGAAGGGTTGTGCACACTGACCCAGAGCCTCCAGAGGATCTGCCGTCTCTCCAGCCACAAAGGCCTGTAGCCGAGTCCATGACAGCCTGTGGCATGGAGGGCTTCTGTGGCAGAGGGCCATGCTTCCCTGGCAGGGGCTCCTTCTCACACTGCTTTCCGTGGGGAAACACTGCATGTGCCAAGGCTCTCCTGTGTGCACAAAATCTCTCCCCAGTGCCTGAGGTGCAGGGAATCCTCTTTGGACACAGAGAAATGTTCTGGGCAGACCTATCATGCTGGGAGAGCCTCCACTTCCCCAACTGTCCAACTGCCTCAGGAACACACTTCTAGGGAGTGTGGGTCTAACAGGCAGAAGGGCCCGAGTGAGGAACGTGGATGGCAGGCCAAAGCCACTGTGCTGAGCATTCCCCCGGCAAGTCCCAGCTGAAGGCTCTGTGCACCAGGCTCAAGCTGGAATGAGCCTGTAGCCTGGCCTCCAGTCCCAGGCTTTCCCTGGGCACTGCTAGTTTGGGACCCATCCCAGGCTCAGCCAGGCCTCCCTAGGGCCTGTGCTGGCCTAGGCCACTGCCAGCCAGCAGGACCTCGACAGAGCACAGTTCACGCGAGCAAGCCCCAGGCTGTTGCCTGTGTGTTTCTTGCACTGCTGGAAAGCTGCGGGTCCAGAGGCTGTGTGTGCACGTGGCCACTGGGGCCTGAGCACAAGACAGGCATGACCCCACTTGCAAGCAGGACTCCTGCCACCTCTTTGCTGCCTGCCACACGCCCTCGCTGCCTGCACTGTCTTCACTGCTGGCAGGCCTCTGTGTGCACAGGCCAGTCTCCGCCAAGGAAACAAGGGGCTTGCTCTCCCCTTGCTAGGAGCTCCTCCTACAGCACTCTGGACCAGGGCACACACGCCCCTGGACCAGCAGCCTGCAAGGAAGCTGCCGCTGAGCCATGCAGAAAGGCCTGCAGCACTTGGCAGGGAGCCTTCGGCTGTGGACAGCTTGCCCTCTGCCAAGCCTCGGAGGAACTCATGGACGATGGGGCCTGCAGCGTTTTCCATGGGAGAGCTCTGGGGGCCCAACGGCTCCCCTGTGCCTTCCGAGCCCCTTCCCACCCACAGGCCCTTTGCACCCACTCTGTTGCCAGAGGGAAGTCCTAAGCAGGGCTCTGGAGCTTGTGCAGCCAGAGTGCCTCCTGCTTGGAAATGGCCTCAGGAACTCATTTGAAGTGACGCTGCTCCCATGCTTGGCAGCCAGCAGATGGTGCCATCGCTCCACCAAAAAACTCTCTGCTTTGCCTTCAGCCCTGGCTCGCCCTGCTGAGCTCTCTCTGCCTCAAGCAGAAACTCCAGTGTGCGTCCAGCCTACAGAAAGCAGAGTGCCTTTGCCTGAGCACTGCTATGCTGTGGCAGCACCCTGAAGGCCTCCCAGGGCCTTCTCTGCCCTAACCCAGTCGTGCCATTCGGCCCAGGCGGGAAGCAAACTTCCCCCTTGGCAGGGCTCAGCGTGGGGCCTGTGTGTGGTTTCAGGGCTGGGAAAGGGCAGATCCTGAAGCTGGGTGCCCTCCTGTGAATGGGGCCTGGTGGGCAGAGCCGGCATGCCCTGGTTGGGATGTAGGAGATCTGGGGCCTTCAAGCTGCGTGCACATCCCCTCTCTGGCTCCCCCTCTGGCTGCCCCTCTTGCTTCTTCTCTGCTGCCAAGCCTCTCACACCACACGTGCGTCTCATTGGAAGGAGCAGGCTGCTTGCCATTCTTGGGCAGGGAATCATCCACACGCCTCGTTTCCTCGAAGGGGAGTGCACACTGACCCAGAGCCTCCAGAGGAGCTGCCGTCTCTCCAGCCACAAAGGCCTGTAGCCGAGTCCATGACAGCCTGTGGCATGGAGGGCTTCTGTGGCAGAGGGCCATGCTTCCCTGGCAGGGGCTCCTTCTCACACTGCTTTCCGTGGGGAAACACTGCATGTGCCAAGGCTCTCCTGTGTGCACAAAATCTCTCCCCAGTGCCTGAGGTGCAGGGAATCCTCTTTGGACACAGAGCAATGTTCTGGGCAGACCTCCCATGCTGGGAGAGCCTCCACTTCCCCAACTGTCCAACTGCCTCAGGAACACACTTCTAGGGAGTGTGGGTCTAACAGGCAGAAGGGCCCGAGTGAGGAACGTGGATGGCAGGCCAAAGCCACTGTGCTGAGCATTCCCCCGGCAAGTCCCAGCTGAAGGCTCTGTGCACCAGGCTCCAGCTGGAATGAGCCTGTAGCCTGGCCTCCAGTCCCAGGCTTTCCCTGGGCACTGCTAGTTTGGGACCCATCCCAGGCTCAGCCAGGCCTCCCTAGGGCCTGTGCTGGCCTAGGCCACTGCGAGCCAGCAGGACCTCGACAGAGCACAGTTCACGCGAGCAAGCCCCAGGCTGTTGCCTGTGTGTTTCTTGCACTGCTGGAAAGCTGCGGGTCCAGAGGCTGTGTGTGCACGTGGCCACTGGGGCCTGAGCACAAGACAGGCATGACCCCACTTGCAAGCAGGACTCCTGCCACCTCTTTGCTGCCTGCCACACGCCCTCGCTGCCTGCACTGTCTTCACTGCTGGCAGGCCTCTGTGTGCACAGGCCAATCCAGGCCAAGGAAACAAGGGGCTTGCTCTCCCCTTGCTAGGAGCTCCTCCTACAGCACTCTGGACCAGGGCACACACGCCCCTGGACCAGCAGCCTGCAAGGAAGCTGCCGCTAAGCCATGCAGAAAGGCCTGCAGCACTTGGCAGGGAGCCTTCGGCTGTGGACAGCTTGCCCACTGCCCAGCCTTGGAGGAGTTCGTGGATGCTGGGGCCTGCAGCGTTTTCCATCGGAGAGCACTGGAGGCCCAAAGGCTCCCCTGTGCCTTCCGAGCCCCTTCCCACCCACAGGCCCTTTGCACCCACTCTGTTGCCAGAGGGAAGTCCTAAGCAGGGCTCTGGAGCTTGTGCAGCCAGAGTGCCTCCTGCTTGGAAATGGCCTCAGGAACTCATTTGAAGTGAGGCTGCTCCCATGCTTGTCAGCCAGCAGATGGTGCCATCGCTCCACCAAAAAACTCTCTGCTTTGCCTTCAGCCCTGGCTCGCCCTGCTGAGCTCTCTCTGCCTCAAGCAGAAACTCCAGTGTGCGTCCAGCCTACAGAAAGCAGAGTGCCTTTGCCTGAGCACTGCTATGCTGTGGCAGCACCCTGAAGGCCTCCCAGGGCCTTCTCTGCCCTAACCCAGTCGTGCCATTCGGCCCAGGTGGGGAGCAAAGTTCCCCCTTGGCAGGGCTCAGCGTGGGGCCTGTGTGTGGTTTCAGGGCTGGGAAAGGGCAGATCCTGAAGCTGGGTGCCCTCCTGTGAATGGAGCCTGGTGGGCAGAGCCGGCATGCCCTGGTTGGGATGTAGGAGATCTGGGGCCTTCAAGCTGCGTGCACATCCCCTCTCTGGCTGCCCCTCTGGCTGCCCCTCTTGCTTCTTCTCTGCTGCCAAGCCTCTCACACCACACGTGCGTCTCATTGGAAGGAGCAGGCGGCTTGCCATTCTTGGGCAGGGAATCTTCCCACACGCCTCGTTTCCTCGAAGGGTTGTGCACACTGACCCAGAGCCTCCAGAGGATCTGCCGTCTCTCCAGCCACAAAGGCCTGTAGCCGAGTCCATGACAGCCTGTGGCATGGAGGGCTTCTGTGGCAGAGGGCCATGCTTCCCTGGCAGGGGCTCCTTCTCACACTGCTTTCCGTGGGGAAACACTGCATGTGCCAAGGCTCTCCTGTGTGCACAAAATCTCTCCCCAGTGCCTGAGGTGCAGGGAATCCTCTTTGGACACAGAGAAATGTTCTGGGCAGACCTATCATGCTGGGAGAGCCTCCACTTCCCCAACTGTCCAACTGCCTCAGGAACACACTTCTAGGGAGTGTGGGTCTAACAGGCAGAAGGGCCCGAGTGAGGAACGTGGATGGCAGGCCAAAGCCACTGTGCTGAGCATTCCCCCGGCAAGTCCCAGCTGAAGGCTCTGTGCACCAGGCTCAAGCTGGAATGAGCCTGTAGCCTGGCCTCCAGTCCCAGGCTTTCCCTGGGCACTGCTAGTTTGGGACCCATCCCAGGCTCAGCCAGGCCTCCCTAGGGCCTGTGCTGGCCTAGAAAACTGCCAGCCAGCAGGACCTCGACAGAGCACAGTTCACGCGAGCAAGCCCCAGGCTGTTGCCTGTGTGTTTCTTGCACTGCTGGAAAGCTGCGGGTCCAGAGGCTGTGTGTGCACGTGGCCACTGGGGCCTGAGCACAAGACAGGCATGACCCCACTTGCAAGCAGGACTCCTGCCACCTCTTTGCTGCCTGCCACACGCCCTCGCTGCCTGCACTGTCTTCACTGCTGGCAGGCCTCTGTGTGCACAGGCCAGTCTCCGCCAAGGAAACAAGGGGCTTGCTCTCCCCTTGCTAGGAGCTCCTCCTACAGCACTCTGGACCAGGGCACACACGCCCCTGGACCAGCAGCCTGCAAGGAAGCTGCCGCTGAGCCATGCAGAAAGGCCTGCAGCACTTGGCAGGGAGCCTTCGGCTGTGGACAGCTTGCCCTCTGCCAAGCCTCGGAGGAACTCATGGACGATGGGGCCTGCAGCGTTTTCCATGGGAGAGCTCTGGGGGCCCAACGGCTCCCCTGTGCCTTCCGAGCCCCTTCCCACCCACAGGCCCTTTGCACCCACTCTGTTGCCAGAGGGAAGTCCTAAGCAGGGCTCTGGAGCTTGTGCAGCCAGAGTGCCTCCTGCTTGGAAATGGCCTCAGGAACTCATTTGAAGTGACGCTGCTCCCATGCTTGGCAGCCAGCAGATGGTGCCATCGCTCCACCAAAAAACTCTCTGCTTTGCCTTCAGCCCTGGCTCGCCCTGCTGAGCTCTCTCTGCCTCAAGCAGAAACTCCAGTGTGCGTCCAGCCTACAGAAAGCAGAGTGCCTTTGCCTGAGCACTGCTATGCTGTGGCAGCACCCTGAAGGCCTCCCAGGGCCTTCTCTGCCCTAACCCAGTCGTGCCATTCGGCCCAGGCGGGAAGCAAACTTCCCCCTTGGCAGGGCTCAGCGTGGGGCCTGTGTGTGGTTTCAGGGCTGGGAAAGGGCAGATCCTGAAGCTGGGTGCCCTCCTGTGAATGGGGCCTGGTGGGCAGAGCCGGCATGCCCTGGTTGGGATGTAGGAGATCTGGGGCCTTCAAGCTGCGTGCACATCCCCTCTCTGGCTGCCCCTCTGGCTGCCCCTCTTGCTTCTTCTCTGCTGCCAAGCCTCTCACACCACACGTGCGTCTCATTGGAAGGAGCAGGCTGCTTGCCATTCTTGGGCAGGGAATCATCCACACGCCTCGTTTCCTCGAAGGGGAGTGCACACTGACCCAGAGCCTCCAGAGGAGCTGCCGTCTCTCCAGCCACAAAGGCCTGTAGCCGAGTCCATGACAGCCTGTGGCATGGAGGGCTTCTGTGGCAGAGGGCCATGCTTCCCTGGCAGGGGCTCCTTCTCACACTGCTTTCCGTGGGGAAACACTGCATGTGCCAAGGCTCTCCTGTGTGCACAAAATCTCTCCCCAGTGCCTGAGGTGCAGGGAATCCTCTTTGGACACAGAGCAATGTTCTGGGCAGACCTCCCATGCTGGGAGAGCCTCCACTTCCCCAACTGTCCAACTGCCTCAGGAACACACTTCTAGGGAGTGTGGGTCTAACAGGCAGAAGGGCCCGAGTGAGGAACGTGGATGGCAGGCCAAAGCCACTGTGCTGAGCATTCCCCCGGCAAGTCCCAGCTGAAGGCTCTGTGCACCAGGCTCCAGCTGGAATGAGCCTGTAGCCTGGCCTCCAGTCCCAGGCTTTCCCTGGGCACTGCTAGTTTGGGACCCATCCCAGGCTCAGCCAGGCCTCCCTAGGGCCTGTGCTGGCCTAGGCCACTGCCAGCCAGCAGGACCTCGACAGAGCACAGTTCACGCGAGCAAGCCCCAGGCTGTTGCCTGTGTGTTTCTTGCACTGCTGGAAAGCTGCGGGTCCAGAGGCTGTGTGTGCACGTGGCCACTGGGGCCTGAGCACAAGACAGGCATGACCCCACTTGCAAGCAGGACTCCTGCCACCTCTTTGCTGCCTGCCACACGCCCTCGCTGCCTGCACTGTCTTCACTGCTGGCAGGCCTCTGTGTGCACAGGCCAATCCAGGCCAAGGAAACAAGGGGCTTGCTCTCCCCTTGCTAGGAGCTCCTCCTACAGCACTCTGGACCAGGGCACACACGCCCCTGGACCAGCAGCCTGCAAGGAAGCTGCCGCTAAGCCATGCAGAAAGGCCTGCAGCACTTGGCAGGGAGCCTTCGGCTGTGGACAGCTTGCCCACTGCCCAGCCTTGGAGGAGTTCGTGGATGCTGGGGCCTGCAGCGTTTTCCATCGGAGAGCACTGGAGGCCCAAAGGCTCCCCTGTGCCTTCCGAGCCCCTTCCCACCCACAGGCCCTTTGCACCCACTCTGTTGCCAGAGGGAAGTCCTAAGCAGGGCTCTGGAGCTTGTGCAGCCAGAGTGCCTCCTGCTTGGAAATGGCCTCAGGAACTCATTTGAAGTGAGGCTGCTCCCATGCTTGTCAGCCAGCAGATGGTGCCATCGCTCCACCAAAAAACTCTCTGCTTTGCCTTCAGCCCTGGCTCGCCCTGCTGAGCTCTCTCTGCCTCAAGCAGAAACTCCAGTGTGCGTCCAGCCTACAGAAAGCAGAGTGCCTTTGCCTGAGCACTGCTATGCTGTGGCAGCACCCTGAAGGCCTCCCAGGGCCTTCTCTGCCCTAACCCAGTCGTGCCATTCGGCCCAGGCGGGGAGCAAAGTTCCCCCTTGGCAGGGCTCAGCGTGGGGCCTGTGTGTGGTTTCAGGGCTGGGAAAGGGCAGATCCTGAAGCTGGGTGCCCTCTTGTGAATGGAGCCTGGTGGGCAGAGCCGGCATGCCCTGGTTGGGATGTAGGAGATCTGGGGCCTTCAAGCTGCGTGCACATCCCCTCTCTGGCTGCCCCTCTGGCTGCCCCTCTTGCTTCTTCTCTGCTGCCAAGCCTCTCACACCACACGTGCGTCTCATTGGAAGGAGCAGGCTGCTTGCCATTCTTGGGCAGGGAATCATCCACACGCCTCGTTTCCTCGAAGGGGAGTGCACACTGACCCAGAGCCTCCAGAGGAGCTGCCGTCTCTCCAGCCACAAAGGCCTGTAGCCGAGTCCATGACAGCCTGTGGCATGGAGGGCTTCTGTGGCAGAGGGCCATGGTTCCCTGGCAGGGGCTCCTTCTCACACTGCTTTCCGTGGGGAAACACTGCATGTGCCAAGGCTCTCCTGTGTGCACAAAATCTCTCCCCAGTGCCTGAGGTGCAGGGAATCCTCTTTGGACACAGAGCAATGTTCTGGGCAGACCTCCCATGCTGGGAGAGCCTCCACTTCCCCAACTGTCCAACTGCCTCAGGAACACACTTCTAGGGAGTGTGGGTCTAACAGGCAGAAGGGCCCGAGTGAGGAACGTGGATGGCAGGCCAAAGCCACTGTGCTGAGCATTCCCCCGGCAAGTCCCAGCTGAAGGCTCTGTGCACCAGGCTCCAGCTGGAATGAGCCTGTAGCCTGGCCTCCAGTCCCAGGCTTTCCCTGGGCACTGCTAGTTTGGGACCCATCCCAGGCTCAGCCAGGCCTCCCTAGGGCCTGTGCTGGCCTAGGCCACTGCCAGCCAGCAGGACCTCGACAGAGCACAGTTCACGCGAGCAAGCCCCAGGCTGTTGCCTGTGTGTTTCTTGCACTGCTGGAAAGCTGCGGGTCCAGAGGCTGTGTGTGCACGTGGCCACTGGGGCCTGAGCACAAGACAGGCATGACCCCACTTGCAAGCAGGACTCCTGCCACCTCTTTGCTGCCTGCCACACGCCCTCGCTGCCTGCACTGTCTTCACTGCTGGCAGGCCTCTGTGTGCACAGGCCAATCCAGGCCAAGGAAACAAGGGGCTTGCTCTCCCCTTGCTAGGAGCTCCTCCTACAGCACTCTGGACCAGGGCACACACGCCCCTGGACCAGCAGCCTGCAAGGAAGCTGCCGCTAAGCCATGCAGAAAGGCCTGCAGCACTTGGCAGGGAGCCTTCGGCTGTGGACAGCTTGCCCACTGCCCAGCCTTGGAGGAGTTCGTGGATGCTGGGGCCTGCAGCGTTTTCCATCGGAGAGCACTGGAGGCCCAAAGGCTCCCCTGTGCCTTCCGAGCCCCTTCCCACCCACAGGCCCTTTGCACCCACTCTGTTGCCAGAGGGAAGTCCTAAGCAGGGCTCTGGAGCTTGTGCAGCCAGAGTGCCTCCTGCTTGGAAATGGCCTCAGGAACTCATTTGAAGTGACGCTGCTCCCATGCTTGTCAGCCAGCAGATGGTGCCATCGCTCCACCAAAAAACTCTCTGCTTTGCCTTCAGCCCTGGCTCGCCCTGCTGAGCTCTCTCTGCCTCAAGCAGAAACTCCAGTGTGCGTCCAGCCTACAGAAAGCAGAGTGCCTTTGCCTGAGCACTGCTATGCTGTGGCAGCACCCTGAAGGCCTCCCAGGGCCTTCTCTGCCCTAACCCAGTCGTGCCATTCGGCCCAGGCGGGGAGCAAAGTTCCCCCTTGGCAGGGCTCAGCGTGGGGCCTGTGTGTGGTTTCAGGGCTGGGAAAGGGCAGATCCTGAAGCTGGGTGCCCTCTTGTGAATGGAGCCTGGTGGGCAGAGCCGGCATGCCCTGGTTGGGATGTAGGAGATCTGGGGCCTTCAAGCTGCGTGCACATCCCCTCTCTGGCTGCCCCTCTGGCTGCCCCTCTTGCTTCTTCTCTGCTGCCAAGCCTCTCACACCACACGTGCGTCTCATTGGAAGGAGCAGGCGGCTTGCCATTCTTGGGCAGGGAATCTTCCCACACGCCTCGTTTCCTCGAAGGGTTGTGCACACTGACCCAGAGCCTCCAGAGGAGCTGCCGTCTCTCCAGCCACAAAGGCCTGTAGCCGAGTCCATGACAGCCTGTGGCATGGAGGGCTTCTGTGGCAGAGGGCCATGCTTCCCTGGCAGGGGCTCCTTCTCACACTGCTTTCCGTGGGGAAACACTGCATGTGCCAAGGCTCTCCTGTGTGCACAAAATCTCTCCCCAGTGCCTGAGGTGCAGGGAATCCTCTTTGGACACAGAGAAATGTTCTGGGCAGACCTATCATGCTGGGAGAGCCTCCACTTCCCCAACTGTCCAACTGCCTCAGGAACACACTTCTAGGGAGTGTGGGTCTAACAGGCAGAAGGGCCCGAGTGAGGAACGTGGATGGCAGGCCAAAGCCACTGTGCTGAGCATTCCCCCGGCAAGTCCCAGCTGAAGGCTCTGTGCACCAGGCTCAAGCTGGAATGAGCCTGCAGCCTGGCCTCCAGTCCCAGGCTTTCCCTGGGCACTGCTAGTTTGGGACCCATCCCAGGCTCAGCCAGGCCTCCCTAGGGCCTGTGCTGGCCCAGGCCACTGCCAGCCAGCAGGACCTCGACAGAGCACAGTTCAGGCGAGCAGGCCCCAGGGTGTTGCCTGTGTGTCTCTTCCACTGCTGGGAAGCTGTGGGTCCAGAGGCTGTGTGTGCACGTGGCCACTGGGGCCTGAGCACAAGACAGGCATGACCCCACTTGCAAGCAGGACTCCTGCCACCTCTTTGCTGCCTGCCACACGCCCTCGCTGCCTGCACTGTCTTCACTGCTGGCAGGCCTCTGTGTGCACAGGCCAGTCTCTGCCAAGGAAACAAGGGGCTTGCTCTCCCCTTGCTAGGAGCTCCTCCTACAGCACTCTGGACCAGGGCACACACGCCCCTGGACCAGCAGCCTGCAAGGAAGCTGCCGCTGAGCCATGCAGAAAGGCCTGCAGCACTTGGCAGGGAGCCTTCGGTTGTGGACAGCTTGCCCACTGCCCAGCCTTGGAGGAGTTCCTGGATGCTGGGGCCTGCAGTGTTTTCCATCGGAGAGCACTGGGGGCCCAAAGCCTCCCCTGTGGCTTCCGAGCCCCTTCCCACCCACAGGCCCTTGGCACCCACTCTGTTGCCAGAGGGAAGCCCTAAGCAGGACTCTCGAGCCTGTGCAGCCGGAGTGCCTCCTGCTTGGAAATGGCCTCAGGAACTCATTTGGACTGAGGCTTCTCCCATGCTTGTCAGCAATCGCTCCACCAGAAAACTCTCTGCTTTGCCTTCAGCCCTGGCTCGCCCTGCTGAGCTCTCTCTGCCTCAAGCAGAAACTCCAGTGTGCGTCCAGCCTACAGAAAGCAGAGTACCTTTGCCTGAGCACTGCTATGCTGTGGCAGCACCCTGAAGGCCTCCCAGGGCCTTCTCTGCCCTAACCCAGTCGTGCCATTCGGCCCAGGCGGGAAGCAAACTTCCCCCTTGGCAGGGCTCAGCGTGGGGCCTGTGTGTGGTTTCAGGGCTGGGAAAGGGCAGATCCTGAAGCTGGGTGCCCTCCTGTGAATGGGGCCTGGTGGGCAGAGCCGGCATGCCCTGGTTGGGATGTAGGAGATCTGGGGCCTTCAAGCTGCGTGCACATCCCCTCTCTGGCTGCCCCTCTGGCTGCCCCTCTTGCTTCTTCTCTGCTGCCAAGCCTCTCACACCACACGTGCGTCTCATTGGAAGGAGCAGGCTGCTTGCCATTCTTGGGCAGGGAATCATCCACACGCCTCGTTTCCTCGAAGGGGAGTGCACACTGACCCAGAGCCTCCAGAGGAGCTGCCGTCTCTCCAGCCACAAAGGCCTGTAGCCGAGTCCATGACAGCCTGTGGCATGGAGGGCTTCTGTGGCAGAGGGCCATGGTTCCCTGGCAGGGGCTCCTTCTCACACTGCTTTCCGTGGGGAAACACTGCATGTGCCAAGGCTCTCCTGTGTGCACAAAATCTCTCCCCAGTGCCTGAGGTGCAGGGAATCCTCTTTGGACACAGAGCAATGTTCTGGGCAGACCTCCCATGCTGGGAGAGCCTCCACTTCCCCAACTGTCCAACTGCCTCAGGAACACACTTCTAGGGAGTGTGGGTCTAACAGGCAGAAGGGCCCGAGTGAGGAACGTGGATGGCAGGCCAAAGCCACTGTGCTGAGCATTCCCCCGGCAAGTCCCAGCTGAAGGCTCTGTGCACCAGGCTCCAGCTGGAATGAGCCTGTAGCCTGGCCTCCAGTCCCAGGCTTTCCCTGGGCACTGCTAGTTTGGGACCCATCCCAGGCTCAGCCAGGCCTCCCTAGGGCCTGTGCTGGCCTAGGCCACTGCCAGCCAGCAGGACCTCGACAGAGCACAGTTCACGCGAGCAAGCCCCAGGCTGTTGCCTGTGTGTTTCTTGCACTGCTGGAAAGCTGCGGGTCCAGAGGCTGTGTGTGCACGTGGCCACTGGGGCCTGAGCACAAGACAGGCATGACCCCACTTGCAAGCAGGACTCCTGCCACCTCTTTGCTGCCTGCCACACGCCCTCGCTGCCTGCACTGTCTTCACTGCTGGCAGGCCTCTGTGTGCACAGGCCAATCCAGGCCAAGGAAACAAGGGGCTTGCTCTCCCCTTGCTAGGAGCTCCTCCTACAGCACTCTGGACCAGGGCACACACGCCCCTGGACCAGCAGCCTGCAAGGAAGCTGCCGCTAAGCCATGCAGAAAGGCCTGCAGCACTTGGCAGGGAGCCTTCGGCTGTGGACAGCTTGCCCACTGCCCAGCCTTGGAGGAGTTCGTGGATGCTGGGGCCTGCAGCGTTTTCCATCGGAGAGCACTGGAGGCCCAAAGGCTCCCCTGTGCCTTCCGAGCCCCTTCCCACCCACAGGCCCTTTGCACCCACTCTGTTGCCAGAGGGAAGTCCTAAGCAGGGCTCTGGAGCTTGTGCAGCCAGAGTGCCTCCTGCTTGGAAATGGCCTCAGGAACTCATTTGAAGTGACGCTGCTCCCATGCTTGTCAGCCAGCAGATGGTGCCATCGCTCCACCAAAAAACTCTCTGCTTTGCCTTCAGCCCTGGCTCGCCCTGCTGAGCTCTCTCTGCCTCAAGCAGAAACTCCAGTGTGCGTCCAGCCTACAGAAAGCAGAGTGCCTTTGCCTGAGCACTGCTATGCTGTGGCAGCACCCTGAAGGCCTCCCAGGGCCTTCTCTGCCCTAACCCAGTCGTGCCATTCGGCCCAGGCGGGGAGCAAAGTTCCCCCTTGGCAGGGCTCAGCGTGGGGCCTGTGTGTGGTTTCAGGGCTGGGAAAGGGCAGATCCTGAAGCTGGGTGCCCTCTTGTGAATGGAGCCTGGTGGGCAGAGCCGGCATGCCCTGGTTGGGATGTAGGAGATCTGGGGCCTTCAAGCTGCGTGCACATCCCCTCTCTGGCTGCCCCTCTGGCTGCCCCTCTTGCTTCTTCTCTGCTGCCAAGCCTCTCACACCACACGTGCGTCTCATTGGAAGGAGCAGGCGGCTTGCCATTCTTGGGCAGGGAATCTTCCCACACGCCTCGTTTCCTCGAAGGGTTGTGCACACTGACCCAGAGCCTCCAGAGGAGCTGCCGTCTCTCCAGCCACAAAGGCCTGTAGCCGAGTCCATGACAGCCTGTGGCATGGAGGGCTTCTGTGGCAGAGGGCCATGCTTCCCTGGCAGGGGCTCCTTCTCACACTGCTTTCCGTGGGGAAACACTGCATGTGCCAAGGCTCTCCTGTGTGCACAAAATCTCTCCCCAGTGCCTGAGGTGCAGGGAATCCTCTTTGGACACAGAGAAATGTTCTGGGCAGACCTATCATGCTGGGAGAGCCTCCACTTCCCCAACTGTCCAACTGCCTCAGGAACACACTTCTAGGGAGTGTGGGTCTAACAGGCAGAAGGGCCCGAGTGAGGAACGTGGATGGCAGGCCAAAGCCACTGTGCTGAGCATTCCCCCGGCAAGTCCCAGCTGAAGGCTCTGTGCACCAGGCTCAAGCTGGAATGAGCCTGCAGCCTGGCCTCCAGTCCCAGGCTTTCCCTGGGCACTGCTAGTTTGGGACCCATCCCAGGCTCAGCCAGGCCTCCCTAGGGCCTGTGCTGGCCCAGGCCACTGCCAGCCAGCAGGACCTCGACAGAGCACAGTTCAGGCGAGCAGGCCCCAGGGTGTTGCCTGTGTGTCTCTTCCACTGCTGGGAAGCTGTGGGTCCAGAGGCTGTGTGTGCACGTGGCCACTGGGGCCTGAGCACAAGACAGGCATGACCCCACTTGCAAGCAGGACTCCTGCCACCTCTTTGCTGCCTGCCACACGCCCTCGCTGCCTGCACTGTCTTCACTGCTGGCAGGCCTCTGTGTGCACAGGCCAGTCTCTGCCAAGGAAACAAGGGGCTTGCTCTCCCCTTGCTAGGAGCTCCTCCTACAGCACTCTGGACCAGGGCACACACGCCCCTGGACCAGCAGCCTGCAAGGAAGCTGCCGCTGAGCCATGCAGAAAGGCCTGCAGCACTTGGCAGGGAGCCTTCGGTTGTGGACAGCTTGCCCACTGCCCAGCCTTGGAGGAGTTCCTGGATGCTGGGGCCTGCAGTGTTTTCCATCGGAGAGCACTGGGGGCCCAAAGCCTCCCCTGTGGCTTCCGAGCCCCTTCCCACCCACAGGCCCTTGGCACCCACTCTGTTGCCAGAGGGAAGCCCTAAGCAGGACTCTCGAGCCTGTGCAGCCGGAGTGCCTCCTGCTTGGAAATGGCCTCAGGAACTCATTTGGACTGAGGCTTCTCCCATGCTTGTCAGCAATCGCTCCACCAGAAAACTCTCTGCTTTGCCTTCAGCCCTGGCTCGCCCTGCTGAGCTCTCTCTGCCTCAAGCAGAAACTCCAGTGTGCGTCCAGCCTACAGAAAGCAGAGTACCTTTGCCTGAGCACTGCTATGCTGTGGCAGCACCCTGAAGGCCTCCCAGGGCCTTCTCTGCCCTAACCCAGTCGTGCCATTCGGCCCAGGCGGGAAGCAAACTTCCCCCTTGGCAGGGCTCAGCGTGGGGCCTGTGTGTGGTTTCAGGGCTGGGAAAGGGCAGATCCTGAAGCTGGGTGCCCTCCTGTGAATGGGGCCTGGTGGGCAGAGCCGGCATGCCCTGGTTGGGATGTAGGAGATCTGGGGCCTTCAAGCTGCGTGCACATCCCCTCTCTGGCTGCCCCTCTGGCTGCCCCTCTTGCTTCTTCTCTGCTGCCAAGCCTCTCACACCACACGTGCGTCTCATTGGAAGGAGCAGGCTGCTTGCCATTCTTGGGCAGGGAATCATCCACACGCCTCGTTTCCTCGAAGGGGAGTGCACACTGACCCAGAGCCTCCAGAGGAGCTGCCGTCTCTCCAGCCACAAAGGCCTGTAGCCGAGTCCATGACAGCCTGTGGCATGGAGGGCTTCTGTGGCAGAGGGCCATGGTTCCCTGGCAGGGGCTCCTTCTCACACTGCTTTCCGTGGGGAAACACTGCATGTGCCAAGGCTCTCCTGTGTGCACAAAATCTCTCCCCAGTGCCTGAGGTGCAGGGAATCCTCTTTGGACACAGAGCAATGTTCTGGGCAGACCTCCCATGCTGGGAGAGCCTCCACTTCCCCAACTGTCCAACTGCCTCAGGAACACACTTCTAGGGAGTGTGGGTCTAACAGGCAGAAGGGCCCGAGTGAGGAACGTGGATGGCAGGCCAAAGCCACTGTGCTGAGCATTCCCCCGGCAAGTCCCAGCTGAAGGCTCTGTGCACCAGGCTCCAGCTGGAATGAGCCTGTAGCCTGGCCTCCAGTCCCAGGCTTTCCCTGGGCACTGCTAGTTTGGGACCCATCCCAGGCTCAGCCAGGCCTCCCTAGGGCCTGTGCTGGCCTAGGCCACTGCCAGCCAGCAGGACCTCGACAGAGCACAGTTCACGCGAGCAAGCCCCAGGCTGTTGCCTGTGTGTTTCTTGCACTGCTGGAAAGCTGCGGGTCCAGAGGCTGTGTGTGCACGTGGCCACTGGGGCCTGAGCACAAGACAGGCATGACCCCACTTGCAAGCAGGACTCCTGCCACCTCTTTGCTGCCTGCCACACGCCCTCGCTGCCTGCACTGTCTTCACTGCTGGCAGGCCTCTGTGTGCACAGGCCAATCCAGGCCAAGGAAACAAGGGGCTTGCTCTCCCCTTGCTAGGAGCTCCTCCTACAGCACTCTGGACCAGGGCACACACGCCCCTGGACCAGCAGCCTGCAAGGAAGCTGCCGCTAAGCCATGCAGAAAGGCCTGCAGCACTTGGCAGGGAGCCTTCGGCTGTGGACAGCTTGCCCACTGCCCAGCCTTGGAGGAGTTCGTGGATGCTGGGGCCTGCAGCGTTTTCCATCGGAGAGCACTGGAGGCCCAAAGGCTCCCCTGTGCCTTCCGAGCCCCTTCCCACCCACAGGCCCTTTGCACCCACTCTGTTGCCAGAGGGAAGTCCTAAGCAGGGCTCTGGAGCTTGTGCAGCCAGAGTGCCTCCTGCTTGGAAATGGCCTCAGGAACTCATTTGAAGTGACGCTGCTCCCATGCTTGTCAGCCAGCAGATGGTGCCATCGCTCCACCAAAAAACTCTCTGCTTTGCCTTCAGCCCTGGCTCGCCCTGCTGAGCTCTCTCTGCCTCAAGCAGAAACTCCAGTGTGCGTCCAGCCTACAGAAAGCAGAGTGCCTTTGCCTGAGCACTGCTATGCTGTGGCAGCACCCTGAAGGCCTCCCAGGGCCTTCTCTGCCCTAACCCAGTCGTGCCATTCGGCCCAGGCGGGGAGCAAAGTTCCCCCTTGGCAGGGCTCAGCGTGGGGCCTGTGTGTGGTTTCAGGGCTGGGAAAGGGCAGATCCTGAAGCTGGGTGCCCTCTTGTGAATGGAGCCTGGTGGGCAGAGCCGGCATGCCCTGGTTGGGATGTAGGAGATCTGGGGCCTTCAAGCTGCGTGCACATCCCCTCTCTGGCTGCCCCTCTGGCTGCCCCTCTTGCTTCTTCTCTGCTGCCAAGCCTCTCACACCACACGTGCGTCTCATTGGAAGGAGCAGGCGGCTTGCCATTCTTGGGCAGGGAATCTTCCCACACGCCTCGTTTCCTCGAAGGGGAGTGCACACTGACCCAGAGCCTCCAGAGGATCTGCCGTCTCTCCAGCCACAAAGGCCTGTAGCCGAGTCCATGACAGCCTGTGGCATGGAGGGCTTCTGTGGCAGAGGGCCATGCTTCCCTGGCAGGGGCTCCTTCTCACACTGCTTTCCGTGGGGAAACACTGCATGTGCCAAGGCTCTCCTGTGTGCACAAAATCTCTCCCCAGTGCCTGAGGTGCAGGGAATCCTCTTTGGACACAGAGAAATGTTCTGGGCAGACCTATCATGCTGGGAGAGCCTCCACTTCCCCAACTGTCCAACTGCCTCAGGAACACACTTCTAGGGAGTGTGGGTCTAACAGGCAGAAGGGCCCGAGTGAGGAACGTGGATGGCAGGCCAAAGCCACTGTGCTGAGCATTCCCCCGGCAAGTCCCAGCTGAAGGCTCTGTGCACCAGGCTCAAGCTGGAATGAGCCTGCAGCCTGGCCTCCAGTCCCAGGCTTTCCCTGGGCACTGCTAGTTTGGGACCCATCCCAGGCTCAGCCAGGCCTCCCTAGGGCCTGTGCTGGCCCAGGCCACTGCCAGCCAGCAGGACCTCGACAGAGCACAGTTCAGGCGAGCAGGCCCCAGGGTGTTGCCTGTGTGTCTCTTCCACTGCTGGGAAGCTGTGGGTCCAGAGGCTGTGTGTGCACGTGGCCACTGGGGCCTGAGCACAAGACAGGCATGACCCCACTTGCAAGCAGGACTCCTGCCACCTCTTTGCTGCCTGCCACACGCCCTCGCTGCCTGCACTGTCTTCACTGCTGGCAGGCCTCTGTGTGCACAGGCCAGTCTCTGCCAAGGAAACAAGGGGCTTGCTCTCCCCTTGCTAGGAGCTCCTCCTACAGCACTCTGGACCAGGGCACACACGCCCCTGGACCAGCAGCCTGCAAGGAAGCTGCCGCTGAGCCATGCAGAAAGGCCTGCAGCACTTGGCAGGGAGCCTTCGGTTGTGGACAGCTTGCCCACTGCCCAGCCTTGGAGGAGTTCCTGGATGCTGGGGCCTGCAGTGTTTTCCATCGGAGAGCACTGGGGGCCCAAAGCCTCCCCTGTGGCTTCCGAGCCCCTTCCCACCCACAGGCCCTTGGCACCCACTCTGTTGCCAGAGGGAAGCCCTAAGCAGGACTCTCGAGCCTGTGCAGCCGGAGTGCCTCCTGCTTGGAAATGGCCTCAGGAACTCATTTGGACTGAGGCTTCTCCCATGCTTGTCAGCAATCGCTCCACCAGAAAACTCTCTGCTTTGCCTTCAGCCCTGGCTCGCCCTGCTGAGCTCTCTCTGCCTCAAGCAGAAACTCCAGTGTGCGTCCAGCCTACAGAAAGCAGAGTACCTTTGCCTGAGCACTGCTATGCTGTGGCAGCACCCTGAAGGCCTCCCAGGGCCTTCTCTGCCCTAACCCAGTCGTGCCATTCGGCCCAGGCGGGAAGCAAACTTCCCCCTTGGCAGGGCTCAGCGTGGGGCCTGTGTGTGGTTTCAGGGCTGGGAAAGGGCAGATCCTGAAGCTGGGTGCCCTCCTGTGAATGGGGCCTGCTAGGCAGAGCCGGCATGCCCTGGTTGAGATGTAGGAGATCTGGGGCCTTCAAGCTGCGTGCACATCCCCTCTCTGGCTGCCCCTCTGGCTGCCCCTCTTGCTTCTTCTCTGCTGCCAAGCCTCTCACACCACACGTGCGTCTCATTGGAAGGAGCAGGCTGCTTGCCATTCTTGGGCAGGGAATCTTCCCACACGCCTCGTTTCCTCGAAGGGGAGTGCACACTGACCCAGAGCCTCCAGAGGATCTGCCGTCTCTCCAGCCACAAAGGCCTATAGCCAAGTCCATGACAGCCTGTGGCATGGAGGGCTTCTGTGGCAGAGGGCCATGGTTCCCTGGCAGGGGCTCCTTCTCACACTGCTTTCCGTGGGGAAACACTGCATGTGCCAAGGCTCTCCTGTGTGCACAAAATCTCTCCCCAGTGCCTGAGGTGCAGGGAATCCTCTTTGGACACAGAGCAATGTTCTGGGCAGACCTCCCATGCTGGGAGAGCCTCCACTTCCCCAACTGTCCAACTGCCTCAGGAACACACTTCTAGGGAGTGTGGGTCTAACAGGCAGAAGGGCCCGAGTGAGGAACGTGGATGGCAGGCCAAAGCCACTGTGCTGAGCATTCCCCCGGCAAGTCCCAGCTGAAGGCTCTGTGCACCAGGCTCAAGCTGGAATGAGCCTGCAGCCTGGCCTCCAGTCCCAGGCTTTCCCTGGGCACTGCTAGTTTGGGACCCATCCCAGGCTCAGCCAGGCCTCCCTAGGGCCTGTGCTGGCCTAGGCCACTGCCAGCCAGCAAGACCTTGACAGAGCACAGTTCAGGCGAGCAGGCCCCAGGGTGTTGCCTGTGTGTCTCTTCCACTGCTGGGAAGATGTGGGTCCAGAGGCTGTGTGTGCACGTGGCCACTGGGGCCTGAGCACAAGACAGGCATGACCCCACTTGCAAGCAGGACTCCTGCCACCTCTTTGCTGCCTGCCACACCCCCTCGCTGCCTGCACTGTCTTCACTGCTGGCAGGCCTCTGTGTGCACAGGCCAGTCTCTGCCAAGGAAACAAGGGGCTTGCTCTCCCCTTGCTAGGAGCTCCTCCTACAGCACTCTGGACCAGGGCACACACGCCCCTGGACCAGCAGCCTGCAAGGAAGCTGCCGCTGAGCCATGCAGAAAGGCCTGCAGCACTTGGCAGGGAGCCTTCGGCTGTGGACAGCTTGCCCACTGCCCAGCCTTGGAGGAGTTCGTGGATGCTGGGGCCTGCAGCGTTTTCCATCGGAGAGCACTGGAGGCCCAAAGGCTCCCCTGTGCCTTCCGAGCCCCTTCCCACCCACAGGCCCTTTGCACCCACTCTGTTGCCAGAGGGAAGTCCTAAGCAGGGCTCTGGAGCTTGTGCAGCCAGAGTGCCTCCTGCTTGGAAATGGCCTCAGGAACTCATTTGAAGTGAGGCTGCTCCCATGCTTGTCAGCCAGCAGATGGTGCCATCGCTCCACCAAAAAACTCTCTGCTTTGCCTTCAGCCCTGGCTCGCCCTGCTGAGCTCTCTCTGCCTCAAGCAGAAACTCCAGTGTGCGTCCAGCCTACAGAAAGCAGAGTGCCTTTGCCTGAGCACTGCTATGCTGTGGCAGCACCCTGAAGGCCTCCCAGGGCCTTCTCTGCCCTAACCCAGTCGTGCCATTCGGCCCAGGCGGGGAGCAAAGTTCCCCCTTGGCAGGGCTCAGCGTGGGGCCTGTGTGTGGTTTCAGGGCTGGGAAAGGGCAGATCCTGAAGCTGGGTGCCCTCTTGTGAATGGAGCCTGGTGGGCAGAGCCGGCATGCCCTGGTTGGGATGTAGGAGATCTGGGGCCTTCAAGCTGCGTGCACATCCCCTCTCTGGCTGCCCCTCTGGCTGCCCCTCTTGCTTCTTCTCTGCTGCCAAGCCTCTCACACCACACGTGCGTCTCATTGGAAGGAGCAGGCGGCTTGCCATTCTTGGGCAGGGAATCTTCCCACACGCCTCGTTTCCTCGAAGGGTTGTGCACACTGACCCAGAGCCTCCAGAGGAGCTGCCGTCTCTCCAGCCACAAAGGCCTGTAGCCGAATCCATGACAGCCTGTGGCATGGAGGGCTTCTGTGGCAGAGGGCCATGCTTCCCTGGCAGGGGCTCCTTCTCACACTGCTTTCCGTGGGGAAACACTGCATGTGCCAAGGCTCTCCTGTGTGCACAAAATCTCTCCCCAGTGCCTGAGGTGCAGGGAATCCTCTTTGGACACAGAGCAATGTTCTGGGCAGACCTATCATGCTGGGAGAGCCTCCACTTCCCCAACTGTCCAACTGCCTCAGGAACACACTTCTAGGGAGTGTGGGTCTAACAGGCAGAAGGGCCCGAGTGAGGAACGTGGATGGCAGGCCAAAGCCACTGTGCTGAGCATTCCCCCGGCAAGTCCCAGCTGAAGGCTCTGTGCACCAGGCTCAAGCTGGAATGAGCCTGCAGCCTGGCCTCCAGTCCCAGGCTTTCCCTGGGCACTGCTAGTTTGGGACCCATCCCAGGCTCAGCCAGGCCTCCCTAGGGCCTGTGCTGGCCCAGGCCACTGCCAGCCAGCAGGACCTCGACAGAGCACAGTTCAGGCGAGCAGGCCCCAGGGTGTTGCCTGTGTGTCTCTTCCACTGCTGGGAAGCTGTGGGTCCAGAGGCTGTGTGTGCACGTGGCCACTGGGGCCTGAGCACAAGACAGGCATGACCCCACTTGCAAGCAGGACTCCTGCCACCTCTTTGCTGCCTGCCACACGCCCTCGCTGCCTGCACTGTCTTCACTGCTGGCAGGCCTCTGTGTGCACAGGCCAGTCTCTGCCAAGGAAACAAGGGGCTTGCTCTCCCCTTGCTAGGAGCTCCTCCTACAGCACTCTGGACCAGGGCACACACGCCCCTGGACCAGCAGCCTGCAAGGAAGCTGCCGCTGAGCCATGCAGAAAGGCCTGCAGCACTTGGCAGGGAGCCTTCGGTTGTGGACAGCTTGCCCACTGCCCAGCCTTGGAGGAGTTCCTGGATGCTGGGGCCTGCAGTGTTTTCCATCGGAGAGCACTGGGGGCCCAAAGCCTCCCCTGTGGCTTCCGAGCCCCTTCCCACCCACAGGCCCTTGGCACCCACTCTGTTGCCAGAGGGAAGCCCTAAGCAGGACTCTCGAGCCTGTGCAGCCGGAGCGCCTCCTGCTTGGAAATGGCCTCAGGAACTCATTTGGACTGAGGCTTCTCCCATGCTTGTCAGCAATCGCTCCACCAGAAAACTCTCTGCTTTGCCTTCAGCCCTGGCTCGCCCTGCTGAGCTCTCTCTGCCTCAAGCAGAAACTCCAGTGTGCGTCCAGCCTACAGAAAGCAGAGTACCTTTGCCTGAGCACTGCTATGCTGTGGCAGCACCCTGAAGGCCTCCCAGGGCCTTCTCTGCCCTAACCCAGTCGTGCCATTCGGCCCAGGCGGGAAGCAAACTTCCCCCTTGGCAGGGCTCAGCGTGGGGCCTGTGTGTGGTTTCAGGGCTGGGAAAGGGCAGATCCTGAAGCTGGGTGCCCTCCTGTGAATGGGGCCTGCTAGGCAGAGCCGGCATGCCCTGGTTGAGATGTAGGAGATCTGGGGCCTTCAAGCTGCGTGCACATCCCCTCTCTGGCTGCCCCTCTGGCTGCCCCTCTTGCTTCTTCTCTGCTGCCAAGCCTCTCACACCACACGTGCGTCTCATTGGAAGGAGCAGGCTGCTTGCCATTCTTGGGCAGGGAATCTTCCCACACGCCTCGTTTCCTCGAAGGGGAGTGCACACTGACCCAGAGCCTCCAGAGGATCTGCCGTCTCTCCAGCCACAAAGGCCTATAGCCAAGTCCATGACAGCCTGTGGCATGGAGGGCTTCTGTGGCAGAGGGCCATGGTTCCCTGGCAGGGGCTCCTTCTCACACTGCTTTCCGTGGGGAAACACTGCATGTGCCAAGGCTCTCCTGTGTGCACAAAATCTCTCCCCAGTGCCTGAGGTGCAGGGAATCCTCTTTGGACACAGAGCAATGTCCTGGGCAGACCTCCCATGCTGGGAGAGCCTCCACTTCCCCAACTGTCCAACTGCCTCAGGAACACACTTCTAGGGAGTGTGGGTCTAACAGGCAGAAGGGCCCGAGTGAGGAACGTGGATGGCAGGCCAAAGCCACTGTGCTGAGCATTCCCCCGGCAAGTCCCAGCTGAAGGCTCTGTGCACCAGGCTCAAGCTGGAATGAGCCTGCAGCCTGGCCTCCAGTCCCAGGCTTTCCCTGGGCACTGCTAGTTTGGGACCCATCCCAGGCTCAGCCAGGCCTCCCTAGGGCCTGTGCTGGCCTAGGCCACTGCCAGCCAGCAAGACCTTGACAGAGCACAGTTCAGGCGAGCAGGCCCCAGGGTGTTGCCTGTGTGTCTCTTCCACTGCTGGGAAGATGTTGGTCCAGAGGCTGTGTGTGCACGTGGCCACTGGGTCCTGAGCACAAGACAGGCATGACCCCACTTGCAAGCAGGACTCCTGCCACCTCTTTGCTGCCTGCCACACCCCCTCGCTGCCTGCACTGTCTTCACTGCTGGCAGGCCTCTGTGTGCACAGGCCAGTCTCTGCCAAGGAAACAAGGGGCTTGCTCTCCCCTTGCTAGGAGCTCCTCCTACAGCACTCTGGACCAGGGCACACACGCCCCTGGACCAGCAGCCTGCAAGGAAGCTGCCGCTGAGCCATGCAGAAAGGCCTGCAGCACTTGGCAGGGAGCCTTCGGCTGTGGACAGCTTGCCCACTGCCCAGCCTCGGAGGAGTTCGTGGATGCTGGGGCCTGCAGCGTTTTCCATCGGAGAGCACTGGAGGCCCAAAGGCTCCCCTGTGCCTTCCGAGCCCCTTCCCACCCACAGGCCCTTTGCACCCACTCTGTTGCCAGAGGGAAGTCCTAAGCAGGGCTCTGGAGCTTGTGCAGCCAGAGTGCCTCCTGCTTGGAAATGGCCTCAGGAACTCATTTGAAGTGAGGCTGCTCCCATGCTTGTCAGCCAGCAGATGGTGCCATCGCTCCACCAAAAAACTCTCTGCTTTGCCTTCAGCCCTGGCTCGCCCTGCTGAGCTCTCTCTGCCTCAAGCAGAAACTCCAGTGTGCGTCCAGCCTACAGAAAGCAGAGTGCCTTTGCCTGAGCACTGCTATGCTGTGGCAGCACCCTGAAGGCCTCCCAGGGCCTTCTCTGCCCTAACCCAGTCGTGCCATTCGGCCCAGGCGGGGAGCAAAGTTCCCCCTTGGCAGGGCTCAGCGTGGGGCCTGTGTGTGGTTTCAGGGCTGGGAAAGGGCAGATCCTGAAGCTGGGTGCCCTCTTGTGAATGGAGCCTGGTGGGCAGAGCCGGCATGCCCTGGTTGGGATGTAGGAGATCTGGGGCCTTCAAGCTGCGTGCACATCCCCTCTCTGGCTGCCCCTCTGGCTGCCCCTCTTGCTTCTTCTCTGCTGCCAAGCCTCTCACACCACACGTGCGTCTCATTGGAAGGAGCAGGCGGCTTGCCATTCTTGGGCAGGGAATCTTCCCACACGCCTCGTTTCCTCGAAGGGTTGTGCACACTGACCCAGAGCCTCCAGAGGAGCTGCCGTCTCTCCAGCCACAAAGGCCTGTAGCCGAATCCATGACAGCCTGTGGCATGGAGGGCTTCTGTGGCAGAGGGCCATGCTTCCCTGGCAGGGGCTCCTTCTCACACTGCTTTCCGTGGGGAAACACTGCATGTGCCAAGGCTCTCCTGTGTGCACAAAATCTCTCCCCAGTGCCTGAGGTGCAGGGAATCCTCTTTGGACACAGAGCAATGTTCTGGGCAGACCTATCATGCTGGGAGAGCCTCCACTTCCCCAACTGTCCAACTGCCTCAGGAACACACTTCTAGGGAGTGTGGGTCTAACAGGCAGAAGGGCCCGAGTGAGGAACGTGGATGGCAGGCCAAAGCCACTGTGCTGAGCATTCCCCCGGCAAGTCCCAGCTGAAGGCTCTGTGCACCAGGCTCAAGCTGGAATGAGCCTGCAGCCTGGCCTCCAGTCCCAGGCTTTCCCTGGGCACTGCTAGTTTGGGACCCATCCCAGGCTCAGCCAGGCCTCCCTAGGGCCTGTGCTGGCCCAGGCCACTGCCAGCCAGCAGGACCTCGACAGAGCACAGTTCAGGCGAGCAGGCCCCAGGGTGTTGCCTGTGTGTCTCTTCCACTGCTGGGAAGCTGTGGGTCCAGAGGCTGTGTGTGCACGTGGCCACTGGGGCCTGAGCACAAGACAGGCATGACCCCACTTGCAAGCAGGACTCCTGCCACCTCTTTGCTGCCTGCCACACGCCCTCGCTGCCTGCACTGTCTTCACTGCTGGCAGGCCTCTGTGTGCACAGGCCAGTCTCTGCCAAGGAAACAAGGGGCTTGCTCTCCCCTTGCTAGGAGCTCCTCCTACAGCACTCTGGACCAGGGCACACACGCCCCTGGACCAGCAGCCTGCAAGGAAGCTGCCGCTGAGCCATGCAGAAAGGCCTGCAGCACTTGGCAGGGAGCCTTCGGTTGTGGACAGCTTGCCCACTGCCCAGCCTTGGAGGAGTTCCTGGATGCTGGGGCCTGCAGTGTTTTCCATCGGAGAGCACTGGGGGCCCAAAGCCTCCCCTGTGGCTTCCGAGCCCCTTCCCACCCACAGGCCCTTGGCACCCACTCTGTTGCCAGAGGGAAGCCCTAAGCAGGACTCTCGAGCCTGTGCAGCCGGAGTGCCTCCTGCTTGGAAATGGCCTCAGGAACTCATTTGGACTGAGGCTTCTCCCATGCTTGTCAGCAATCGCTCCACCAGAAAACTCTCTGCTTTGCCTTCAGCCCTGGCTCGCCCTGCTGAGCTCTCTCTGCCTCAAGCAGAAACTCCAGTGTGCGTCCAGCCTACAGAAAGCAGAGTACCTTTGCCTGAGCACTGCTATGCTGTGGCAGCACCCTGAAGGCCTCCCAGGGCCTTCTCTGCCCTAACCCAGTCGTGCCATTCGGCCCAGGCGGGAAGCAAACTTCCCCCTTGGCAGGGCTCAGCGTGGGGCCTGTGTGTGGTTTCAGGGCTGGGAAAGGGCAGATCCTGAAGCTGGGTGCCCTCCTGTGAATGGGGCCTGCTAGGCAGAGCCGGCATGCCCTGGTTGAGATGTAGGAGATCTGGGGCCTTCAAGCTGCGTGCACATCCCCTCTCTGGCTGCCCCTCTGGCTGCCCCTCTTGCTTCTTCTCTGCTGCCAAGCCTCTCACACCACACGTGCGTCTCATTGGAAGGAGCAGGCTGCTTGCCATTCTTGGGCAGGGAATCTTCCCACACGCCTCGTTTCCTCGAAGGGGAGTGCACACTGACCCAGAGCCTCCAGAGGATCTGCCGTCTCTCCAGCCACAAAGGCCTATAGCCAAGTCCATGACAGCCTGTGGCATGGAGGGCTTCTGTGGCAGAGGGCCATGGTTCCCTGGCAGGGGCTCCTTCTCACACTGCTTTCCGTGGGGAAACACTGCATGTGCCAAGGCTCTCCTGTGTGCACAAAATCTCTCCCCAGTGCCTGAGGTGCAGGGAATCCTCTTTGGACACAGAGCAATGTTCTGGGAAGACCTCCCATGCTGGGAGAGCCTCCACTTCCCCAACTGTCCAACTGCCTCAGGAACACACTTCTAGGGAGTGTGGGTCTAACAGGCAGAAGGGCCCGAGTGAGGAACGTGGGTGGCAGGCCAAAGCCACTGTGCTGAGCATTCCCCCGGCAAGTCCCAGCTGAAGGCTCTGTGCACCAGGCTCAAGCTGGAATGAGCCTGCAGCCTGGCCTCCAGTCCCAGGCTTTCCCTGGGCACTGCTAGTTTGGGACCCATCCCAGGCTCAGCCAGGCCTCCCTAGGGCCTGTGCTGGCCTAGGCCACTGCCAGCCAGCAAGAACTTGACAGAGCACAGTTCAGGCGAGCAGGCCCCAGGGTGTTGCCTGTGTGTCTCTTCCACTGCTGGGAAGATGTGGGTCCAGAGGCTGTGTGTGCACGTGGCCACTGGGGCCTGAGCACAAGACAGGCATGACCCCACTTGCAAGCAGGACTCCTGCCACCTCTTTGCTGCCTGCCACACCCCCTCGCTGCCTGCACTGTCTTCACTGCTGGCAGGCCTCTGTGTGCACAGGCCAGTCTCTGCCAAGGAAACAAGGGGCTTGCTCTCCCCTTGCTAGGAGCTCCTCCTACAGCACTCTGGACCAGGGCACACACGCCCCTGGACCAGCAGCCTGCAAGGAAGCTGCCGCTGAGCCATGCAGAAAGGCCTGCAGCACTTGGCAGGGAGCCTTCGGCTGTGGACAGCTTGCCCACTGCCCAGCCTCGGAGGAGTTCGTGGATGCTGGGGCCTGCAGCGTTTTCCATCGGAGAGCACTGGAGGCCCAAAGGCTCCCCTGTGCCTTCCGAGCCCCTTCCCACCCACAGGCCCTTTGCACCCACTCTGTTGCCAGAGGGAAGTCCTAAGCAGGGCTCTGGAGCTTGTGCAGCCAGAGTGCCTCCTGCTTGGAAATGGCCTCAGGAACTCATTTGAAGTGAGGCTGCTCCCATGCTTGTCAGCCAGCAGATGGTGCCATCGCTCCACCAAAAAACTCTCTGCTTTGCCTTCAGCCCTGGCTCGCCCTGCTGAGCTCTCTCTGCCTCAAGCAGAAACTCCAGTGTGCGTCCAGCCTACAGAAAGCAGAGTGCCTTTGCCTGAGCACTGCTATGCTGTGGCAGCACCCTGAAGGCCTCCCAGGGCCTTCTCTGCCCTAACCCAGTCGTGCCATTCGGCCCAGGCGGGGAGCAAAGTTCCCCCTTGGCAGGGCTCAGCGTGGGGCCTGTGTGTGGTTTCAGGGCTGGGAAAGGGCAGATCCTGAAGCTGGGTGCCCTCTTGTGAATGGAGCCTGGTGGGCAGAGCCGGCATGCCCTGGTTGGGATGTAGGAGATCTGGGGCCTTCAAGCTGCGTGCACATCCCCTCTCTGGCTGCCCCTCTGGCTGCCCCTCTTGCTTCTTCTCTGCTGCCAAGCCTCTCACACCACACGTGCGTCTCATTGGAAGGAGCAGGCGGCTTGCCATTCTTGGGCAGGGAATCTTCCCACACGCCTCGTTTCCTCGAAGGGTTGTGCACACTGACCCAGAGCCTCCAGAGGAGCTGCCGTCTCTCCAGCCACAAAGGCCTGTAGCCGAATCCATGACAGCCTGTGGCATGGAGGGCTTCTGTGGCAGAGGGCCATGCTTCCCTGGCAGGGGCTCCTTCTCACACTGCTTTCCGTGGGGAAACACTGCATGTGCCAAGGCTCTCCTGTGTGCACAAAATCTCTCCCCAGTGCCTGAGGTGCAGGGAATCCTCTTTGGACACAGAGCAATGTTCTGGGCAGACCTATCATGCTGGGAGAGCCTCCACTTCCCCAACTGTCCAACTGCCTCAGGAACACACTTCTAGGGAGTGTGGGTCTAACAGGCAGAAGGGCCCGAGTGAGGAACGTGGATGGCAGGCCAAAGCCACTGTGCTGAGCATTCCCCCGGCAAGTCCCAGCTGAAGGCTCTGTGCACCAGGCTCAAGCTGGAATGAGCCTGTAGCCTGGCCTCCAGTCCCAGGCTTTCCCTGGGCACTGCTAGTTTGGGACCCATCCCAGGCTCAGCCAGGCCTCCCTAGGGCCTGTGCTGGCCTAGGCCACTGCCAGCCAGCAGGACCTCGACAGAGCACAGTTCACGCGAGCAAGCCCCAGGCTGTTGCCTGTGTGTTTCTTGCACTGCTGGAAAGCTGCGGGTCCAGAGGCTGTGTGTGCACGTGGCCACTGGGGCCTGAGCACAAGACAGGCATGACCCCACTTGCAAGCAGGACTCCTGCCACCTCTTTGCTGCCTGCCACACGCCCTCGCTGCCTGCACTGTCTTCACTGCTGGCAGGCCTCTGTGTGCACAGGCCAGTCTCCGCCAAGGAAACAAGGGGCTTGCTCTCCCCTTGCTAGGAGCTCCTCCTACAGCACTCTGGACCAGGGCACACACGCCCCTGGACCAGCAGCCTGCAAGGAAGCTGCCGCTGAGCCATGCAGAAAGGCCTGCAGCACTTGGCAGGGAGCCTTCGGCTGTGGACAGCTTGCCCTCTGCCAAGCCTCGGAGGAACTCATGGACGATGGGGCCTGCAGCGTTTTCCATGGGAGAGCTCTGGGGGCCCAAAGGCTCCCCTGTGCCTTCCGAGCCCCTTCCCACCCACAGGCCCTTGGCACCCACTCTGTTGCCAGAGGGAAGTCCTAAGCAGGTCTCTGGAGCTTGTGCAGCCAGAGTGCCTCCTGCTTGGAAATGGCCTCAGGAACTCATTTGAAGTGAGGCTGCTCCCATGCTTGTCAGCCAGCAGATGGTGCCATCGCTCCACCAAAAAACTCTCTGCTTTGCCTTCAGCCCTGGCTCGCCCTGCTGAGCTCTCTCTGCCTCAAGCAGAAACTCCAGTGTGCGTCCAGCCTACAGAAAGCAGAGTGCCTTTGCCTGAGCACTGCTATGCTGTGGCAGCACCCTGAAGGCCTCCCAGGGCCTTCTCTGCCCTAACCCAGTCGTGCCATTCGGCCCAGGCGGGGAGCAAAGTTCCCCCTTGGCAGGGCTCAGCGTGGGGCCTGTGTGTGGTTTCAGGGCTGGGAAAGGGCAGATCCTGAAGCTGGGTGCCCTCCTGTGAATGGGGCCTGCTGGGCAGAGCCGGCATGCCCTGGTTGGGATGTAGGAGATCTGGGGCCTTCAAGCTGCGTGCACATCCCCTCTCTGGCTGCCCCTCTGGCTGCCCCTCTTGCTTCTTCTCTGCTGCCAAGCCTCTCACACCACACGTGCGTCTCATTGGAAGGAGCAGGCTGCTTGCCATTCTTGGGCAGGGAATCAGCCCACACGCCTCGTTTCCTCGAAGGGTTGTGCACACTGACCCAGAGCCTCCAGAGGAGCTGCCGTCTCTCCAGCCACAAAGGCCTGTAGCCGAGTCCATGACAGCCTGTGGCATGGAGGGCTTCTGTGGCAGAGGGCCATGCTTTCCTGGCAGGGGCTCCTTCTCACAATGTTTTCCGTGGGGAAACACTGCGTGTGCCAAGGCTCTCCTGTGTGCACAAAATCTCTCCCCAGTGCCTGAGGTGCAGGGAATCCTCTTTGGACACAGAGCAATGTTCTGGGCAGACCTATCATGCTGGGAGAGCCTCCACTTCCCCAACTGTCCAACTGCCTCAGGAACACACTTCTAGGGAGTGTGGGTCTAACAGGCAGAAGGGCCCGAGTGAGGAACGTGGATGGCAGGCCAAAGCCACTGTGCTGAGCATTCCCCCGGCAAGTCCCAGCTGAAGGCTCTGTGCACCAGGCTCAAGCTGGAATGAGCCTGCAGCCTGGCCTCCAGTCCCAGGCTTTCCCTGGGCACTGCTAGTTTGGGACCCATCCCAGGATCAGCCAGGCCTCCCTAGGGCCTGTGCTGGCCCAGGCCACTGCCAGCCAGCAGGACCTCGACAGAGCACAGTTCAGGCGAGCAGGCCCCAGGGTGTTGCCTGTGTGTCTCTTCCACTGCTGGGAAGCTGTGGGTCCAGAGGCTGTGTGTGCACGTGGCCACTGGGGCCTGAGCACAAGACAGGCATGACCCCACTTGCAAGCAGGACTCCTGCCACCTCTTTGCTGCCTGCCACACGCCCTCGCTGCCTGCACTGTCTTCACTGCTGGCAGGCCTCTGTGTGCACAGGCCAGTCTCTGCCAAGGAAACAAGGGGCTTGCTCTCCCCTTGCTAGGAGCTCCTCCTACAGCACTCTGGACCAGGGCACACACGCCCCTGGACCAGCAGCCTGCAAGGAAGCTGCCGCTGAGCCATGCAAAAGGCCTGCAGCACTTGGCAGGGAGCCTTCGGTTGTGGACAGCTTGCCCACTGCCCAGCCTTGGAGGAGTTCCTGGATGCTGGGGCCTGCAGTGTTTTCCATCGGAGAGCACTGGGGGCCCAAAGCCTCCCCTGTGGCTTCCGAGCCCCTTCCCACCCACAGGCCCTTGGCACCCACTCTGTTGCCAGAGGGAAGCCCTAAGCAGGAATCTCGAGCCTGTGCAGCCGGAGTGACTCCTGCTTGGAAATGGCCTCAGGAACTCATTTGGACTGAGGCTTCTCCCATGCTTGTCAGCAATCGCTCCACCAGAAAACTCTCTGCTTTGCCTTCAGCCCTGGCTCGCCCTGCTGAGCTCTCTCTGCCTCAAGCAGAAACTCCAGTGTGCGTCCAGCCTACAGAAAGCAGAGTGCCTTTGCCTGAGCACTGCTATGCTGTGGCAGCACCCTGAAGGCCTCCCAGGTCCTTCTCTGCCCTAACCCAGTCGTGCCATTCGGCCCAGGCGGGGAGCAAAGTTCCCCCTTGGCAGGGCTCAGCGTGGGGCCTGTGTGTGGTTTCAGGGCTGGGAAAGGGCAGATCCTGAAGCTGGGTGCCCTCCTGTGAATGGGGCCTGCTGGGCAGAGCCGGCATGCCCTGGTTGGGATGTAGGAGATCTGGGGCCTTCAAGCTGCATGCACATCCCCTCTCTGGCTGCCCCTCTGGCTGCCCCTCTTGCTTCTTCTCTGCTGCCAAGCCTCTCACACCACACGTGCGTCTCATTGGAAGGAGCAGGCTGCTTGCCATTCTTGGGCAGGGAATCTTCCCACACGCCTCGTTTCCTCGAAGGGGAGTGCACACTGACCCAGAGCCTCCAGAGGAGCTGCCGTCTCTCCAGCCACAAAGGCCTGTAGCCGAGTCCATGACAGCCTGTGGCATGGAGGGCTTCTGTGGCAGAGGGCCATGCTTCCCTGGCAGGGGCTCCTTCTCACACTGCTTTCCGTGGGGAAACACTGCGTGTGCCAAGGCTCTCCTGTGTGCACAAAATCTCTCCCCAGTGCCTGAGGTGCAGGGAATCTTCTTTGGACACAGAGCAATGTTCTGGGCAGACCTCCCATGCTGGGAGAGCCTCCACTTCCCCAACTGTCCAACTGCCTCAGGAACACACTTCTAGGGAGTGTGGGTCTAACAGGCAGAAGGGCCCGAGTGAGGAACGTGGATGGCAGGCCAAAGCCACTGTGCTGAGCATTCCCCCGGCAAGTCCCAGCTGAAGGCTCTGTGCACCAGGCTCAAGCTGGAATCAGCCTGTAGCCTGGCCTCCAGGCCCAGGCTTTCCCTGGGCACTGCTAGTTTGGGACCCATCCCAGGCTCAGCCAGGCCTCCCTAGGGCCTGTGCTGGCCTAGGCCACTGCCAGCCAGCAGGACCTCGACAGAGCACAGTTCATGCGAGCAGGCCCCAGGGTGTTGCCTGTGTGTGTCTTGCACTGCTGGGAAGCTGCGGGTCCAGAGGCTGTGTGTGCACGTGGCCACTGGGGCCTGAGCACAAGACAGGCATGACCCCACTTGCAAGCAGGACTCCTGCCACCTCTTTGCTGCCTGCCACACGCCCTCGCTGCCTGCACTGTCTTCACTGCTGGCAGGCCTCTGTGTGCACAGGCCAGTCTCCGCCAAGGAAACAAGGGGCTTGCTCTCCCCTTGCTAGGAGCTCCTCCTACAGCACTCTGGACCAGGGCACACACGCCCCTGGACCAGCAGCCTGCAAGGAAGCTGCCGCTGAGCCATGCAGAAAGGCCTGCAGCACTTGGCAGGGAGCCTTCGGCTGTGGACAGCTTGCCCTCTGCCCAGCCTTGGAGGAGTTCCTGGATGCTGGGGCCTGCAGTGTTTTCCATCGGAGAGCACTGGGGGCCCAAAGCCTCCCCTGTGGCTTCCGAGCCCCTTCCCACCCACAGGCCCTTGGCACCCACTCTGTTGCCAGAGGGAAGCCCTAAGCAGGACTCTCGAGCCTGTGCAGCCGGAGTGCCTCCTGCTTGGAAATGGCCTCAGGAACTCATTTGGACTGAGGCTTCTCCCATGCTTGTCAGCAATCGCTCCACCAGAAAACTCTCTGCTTTGCCTTCAGCCCTGGCTCGCCCTGCTGAGCTCTCTCTGCCTCAAGCAGAAACTCCAGTGTGCGTCCAGCCTACAGAAAGCAGAGTGCCTTTGCCTGAGCACTGCTATGCTGTGGCAGCACCCTGAAGGCCTCCCAGGGCCTTCTCTGCCCTAACCCAGTCGTGCCATTCGGCCCAGGCGGGGAGCAAAGTTCCCCCTTGGCAGGGCTCAGCGTGGGGCCTGTGTGTGGTTTCAGGGCTGGGAAAGGGCAGATCCTGAAGCTGGGTGCCCTCCTGTGAATGGGGCCTGCTGGGCAGAGCCGGCATGCCCTGGTTGGGATGTAGGAGATCTGGGGCCTTCAAGCTGCATGCACATCCCCTCTCTGGCTGCCCCTCTGGCTGCCCCTCTTGCTTCTTCTCTGCTGCCAAGCCTCTCACACCACACGTGCGTCTCATTGGAAGGAGCAGGCTGCTTGCCATTCTTGGGCAGGGAATCTTCCCACACGCCTCGTTTCCTCGAAGGGGAGTGCACACTGACCCAGAGCCTCCAGAGGAGCTGCCGTCTCTCCAGCCACAAAGGCCTGTAGCCGAGTCCATGACAGCCTGTGGCATGGAGGGCTTCTGTGGCAGAGGGCCATGCTTCCCTGGCAGGGGCTCCTTCTCACACTGCTTTCCGTGGGGAAACACTGCGTGTGCCAAGGCTCTCCTGTGTGCACAAAATCTCTCCCCAGTGCCTGAGGTGCAGGGAATCCTCTTTGGACACAGAGCAATGTTCTGGGCAGACCTCCCATGCTGGGAGAGCCTCCACTTCCCCAACTGTCCAACTGCCTCAGGAACACACTTCTAGGGAGTGTGGGTCTAACAGGCAGAAGGGCCCGAGTGAGGAACGTGGATGGCAGGCCAAAGCCACTGTGCTGAGCATTCCCCCGGCAAGTCCCAACTGAAGGCTCTGTGCACCAGGCTCAAGCTGGAATGAGCCTGTAGCCTGGCCTCCAGGCCCAGGCTTTCCCTGGGCACTGCTAGTTTGGGACCCATCCCAGGCTCAGCCAGGCCTCCCTAGGGCCTGTGCTGGCCTAGGAAACTGCCAGCCAGCAGGACCTCGACAGAGCACAGTTCATGCGAGCAGGCCCCAGGGTGTTGCCTGTGTGTGTCTTGCACTGCTGGGAAGCTGCGGGTCCAGAGGCTGTGTGTGCACGTGGCCACTGGGGCCTGAGCACAAGACAGGCATGACCCCACTTGCAAGCAGGACTCCTGCCACCTCTTTGCTGCCTGCCACACGCCCTCGCTGCCTGCACTGTCTTCACTGCTGGCAGGCCTCTGTGTGCACAGGCCAGTCTCCGCCAAGGAAACAAGGGGCTTGCTCTCCCCTTGCTAGGAGCTCCTCCTACAGCACTCTGGACCAGGGCACACACGCCCCTGGACCAGCAGCCTGCAAGGAAGCTGCCGCTGAGCCATGCAGAAAGGCCTGCAGCACTTGGCAGGGAGCCTTCGGTTGTGGACAGCTTGCCCACTGCCCAGCCTCGGAGGACTTCGTGGATGCTGGGGCCTGCAGCGTTTTCCATCGGAGAGCACTGGGGGACTAAAGGCTCCCCTGTGCCTTCCGAGCCCCTTCCCACCCACAGGCCCTTGGCACCCACTCTGTTGCCAGAGGGAAGTCCTAAGCAGGGCTCTGGAGCTTGTGCAGCCAGAGTGCCTCCTGCTTGGAAATGGCCTCAGGAACTCATTTGAAGTGAGGCTGCTCCCATGCTTGTCAGCCAGCAGATGGTGCCATCGCTCCACCAAAAAACTCTCTGCTTTGCCTTCAGCCCTGGCTCGCCCTGCTGAGCTCTCTCTGCCTCAAGCAGAAACTCCAGTGTGCGTCCAGCCTACAGAAAGCAGAGTGCCTTTGCCTGAGCACTGCTATGCTGTGGCAGCACCCTGAAGGCCTCCCAGGGCCTTCTCTGCCCTAACCCAGTCGTGCCATTCGGCCCAGGCAGGAAGCAAACTTCCCCCTTGGCAGGGCTCAGCGTGGGGCCTGTGTGTGGTTTCAGGGCTGGGAAAGGGCAGATCCTGAAGCTGGGTGCCCTCCTGTGAATGGGGCCTGCTGGGCAGAGCCGGCATGCCCTGGTTGGGATGTAGGAGATCTGGGGCCTTCAAGCTGCGTGCACATCCCCTCTCTGGCTGCCCCTCTGGCTGCCCCTCTTGCTTCTTCTCTGCTGCCAAGCCTCTCACACCACACGTGCGTCTCATTGGAAGGAGCAGGCTGCTTGCCATTCTTGGGCAGGGAATCAGCCCACACGCCTCGTTTCCTCGAAGGGTTGTGCACACTGACCCAGAGCCTCCAGAGGAGCTGCCGTCTCTCCAGCCACAAAGGCCTGTAGCCGAGTCCATGACAGCCTGTGGCATGGAGGGCTTCTGTGGCAGAGGGCCATGCTTTCCTGGCAGGGGCTCCTTCTCACAATGTTTTCCGTGGGGAAACACTGCGTGTGCCAAGGCTCTCCTGTGTGCACAAAATCTCTCCCCAGTGCCTGAGGTGCAGGGAATCCTCTTTGGACACAGAGCAATGTTCTGGGCAGACCTATCATGCTGGGAGAGCCTCCACTTCCCCAACTGTCCAACTGCCTCAGGAACACACTTCTAGGGAGTGTGGGTCTAACAGGCAGAAGGGCCCGAGTGAGGAACGTGGATGGCAGGCCAAAGCCACTGTGCTGAGCATTCCCCCGGCAAGTCCCAGCTGAAGGCTCTGTGCACCAGGCTCAAGCTGGAATGAGCCTGCAGCCTGGCCTCCAGTCCCAGGCTTTCCCTGGGCACTGCTAGTTTGGGACCCATCCCAGGCTCAGCCAGGCCTCCCTAGGGCCTGTGCTGGCCCAGGCCACTGCCAGCCAGCAGGACCTCGACAGAGCACAGTTCAGGCGAGCAGTCCCCAGGGTGTTGCCTGTGTGTCTCTTCCACTGCTGGGAAGCTGTGGGTCCAGAGGCTGTGTGTGCACGTGGCCACTGGGGCCTGAGCACAAGACAGGCATGACCCCACTTGCAAGCAGGACTCCTGCCACCTCTTTGCTGCCTGCCACACCCCCTCGCTGCCTGCACTGTCTTCACTGCTGGCAGGCCTCTGTGTGCACAGGCCAGTCTCTGCCAAGGAAACAAGGGGCTTGCTCTCCCCTTGCTAGGAGCTCCTCCTACAGCACTCTGGACCAGGGCACACACGCCCCTGGACCAGCAGCCTGCAAGGAAGCTGCCGCTGAGCCATGCAGAAAGGCCTGCAGCACTTGGCAGGGAGCCTTCGGTTGTGGACAGCTTGCCCACTGCCCAGCCTTGGAGGAGTTCCTGGATGCTGGGGCCTGCAGTGTTTTCCATCGGAGAGCACTGGGGGCCCAAAGCCTCCCCTGTGGCTTCCGAGCCCCTTCCCACCCACAGGCCCTTGGCACCCACTCTGTTGCCAGAGGGAAGCCCTAAGCAGGAATCTCGAGCCTGTGCAGCCGGAGTGACTCCTGCTTGGAAATGGCCTCAGGAACTCATTTGGACTGAGGCTTCTCCCATGCTTGTCAGCAATCGCTCCACCAGAAAACTCTCTGCTTTGCCTTCAGCCCTGGCTCGCCCTGCTGAGCTCTCTCTGCCTCAAGCAGAAACTCCAGTGTGCGTCCAGCCTACAGAAAGCAGAGTGCCTTTGCCTGAGCACTGCTATGCTGTGGCAGCACCCTGAAGGCCTCCCAGGGCCTTCTCTGCCCTAATCCAGTCGTGCCATTCGGCCCAGGCGGGGAGCAAAGTTCCCCCTTGGCAGGGCTCAGCGTGGGGCCTGTGTGTGGTTTCAGGGCTGGGAAAGGGCAGATCCTGAAGCTGGGTGCCCTCCTGTGAATGGGGCCTGCTGGGCAGAGCCGGCATGCCCTGGTTGGGATGTAGGAGATCTGGGGCCTTCAAGCTGCATGCACATCCCCTCTCTGGCTGCCCCTCTGGCTGCCCCTCTTGCTTCTTCTCTGCTGCCAAGCCTCTCACACCACACGTGCGTCTCATTGGAAGGAGCAGGCTGCTTGCCATTCTTGGGCAGGGAATCTTCCCACACGCCTCGTTTCCTCGAAGGGGAGTGCACACTGACCCAGAGCCTCCAGAGGAGCTGCCGTCTCTCCAGCCACAAAGGCCTGTAGCCGAGTCCATGACAGCCTGTGGCATGGAGGGCTTCTGTGGCAGAGGGCCATGCTTCCCTGGCAGGGGCTCCTTCTCACACTGCTTTCCGTGGGGAAACACTGCGTGTGCCAAGGCTCTCCTGTGTGCACAAAATCTCTCCCCAGTGCCTGAGGTGCAGGGAATCTTCTTTGGACACAGAGCAATGTTCTGGGCAGACCTCCCATGCTGGGAGAGCCTCCACTTCCCCAACTGTCCAACTGCCTCAGGAACACACTTCTAGGGAGTGTGGGTCTAACAGGCAGAAGGGCCCGAGTGAGGAACGTGGATGGCAGGCCAAAGCCACTGTGCTGAGCATTCCCCCGGCAAGTCCCAGCTGAAGGCTCTGTGCACCAGGCTCAAGCTGGAATGAGCCTGTAGCCTGGCCTCCAGGCCCAGGCTTTCCCTGGGCACTGCTAGTTTGGGACCCATCCCAGGCTCAGCCAGGCCTCCCTAGGGCCTGTGCTGGCCTAGGCCACTGCCAGCCAGCAGGACCTCGACAGAGCACAGTTCATGCGAGCAGGCCCCAGGGTGTTGCCTGTGTGTGTCTTGCACTGCTGGGAAGCTGCGGGTCCAGAGGCTGTGTGTGCACGTGGCCACTGGGGCCTGAGCACAAGACAGGCATGACCCCACTTGCAAGCAGGACTCCTGCCACCTCTTTGCTGCCTGCCACACGCCCTCGCTGCCTGCACTGTCTTCACTGCTGGCAGGCCTCTGTGTGCACAGGCCAGTCTCCGCCAAGGAAACAAGGGGCTTGCTCTCCCCTTGCTAGGAGCTCCTCCTACAGCACTCTGGACCAGGGCACACACGCCCCTGGACCAGCAGCCTGCAAGGAAGCTGCCGCTGAGCCATGCAGAAAGGCCTGCAGCACTTGGCAGGGAGCCTTCTGCTGTGGACAGCTTGCCCTCTGCCCAGCCTCGGAGGAGCTCATGGACGATGGGGCCTGCAGCGTTTTCCATGGGAGAGCACTGGGGGCCCAAAGGCTCCCCTGTGCCTTCCGAGCCCCTTCCCACCCACAGGCCCTTGGCACCCACTCTGTTGCCAGAGGGAAGTCCTAAGCAGGGCTCTCGAGCTTGTGCAGCCAGAGTGCCTCCTGCTTGGAAATGGCCTCAGGAACTCATTTGAAGTGAGGCTGCTCCCATGCTTGTCAGCCAGCAGATGGTGCCATCGCTCCACCAAAAAACTCTCTGCTTTGCCTTCAGCCCTGGCTCGCCCTGCTGAGCTCTCTCTGCCTCAAGCAGAAACTCCAGTGTGCGTCCAGCCTACAGAAAGCAGAGTGCCTTTGCCTGAGCACTGCTATGCTGTGGCAGCACCCTGAAGGCCTCCCAGGGCCTTCTCTGCCCTAACACAGTCGTGCCATTCGGCCCAGGCGGGAAGCAAACTTCCCCCTTGGCAGGGCTCAGCGTGGGGCCTGTGTGTGGTTTCAGGGCTGGAAAAGGGCAGATCCTGAAGCTGGGTGCCCTCCTGTGAATGGGGCCTGCTGGGCAGAGCCGGCATGCCCTGGTTGGGATGTAGGAGATCTGGGGCCTTCAAGCTGCGTGCACATCCCCTCTCTGGCTGCCCCTCTGGCTGCCCCTCTTGCTTCTTCTCTGCTGCCAAGCCTCTCACACCACACGTGCGTCTCATTGGAAGGAGCAGGCTGCTTGCCATTCTTGGGCAGGGAATCAGCCCACACGCCTCGTTTCCTCGAAGGGTTGTGCACACTGACCCAGAGCCTCCAGAGGAGCTGCCGTCTCTCCAGCCACAAAGGCCTGTAGCCGAGTCCATGACAGCCTGTGGCATGGAGGGCTTCTGTGGCAGAGGGCCATGCTTCCCTGGCAGGGGCTCCTTCTCACACTGCTTTCCGTGGGGAAACACTGCGTGTGCCAAGGCTCTCCTGTGTGCACAAAATCTCTCCCCAGTGCCTGAGGTGCAGGGAATCCTCTTTGGACACAGAGCAATGTTCTGGGCAGACCTCCCATGCTGGGAGAGCCTCCACTTCCCCAACTGTCCAACTGCCTCAGGAACACACTTCTAGGGAGTGTGGGTCTAACAGGCAGAAGGGCCCGAGTGAGGAACGTGGATGGCAGGCCAAAGCCACTGTGCTGAGCATTCCCCCGGCAAGTCCCAGCTGAAGGCTCTGTGCACCAGGCTCAAGCTGGAATGAGCCTGTAGCCTGGCCTCCAGGCCCAGGCTTTCCCTGGGCACTGCTAGTTTGGGACCCATCCCAGGCTCAGCCAGGCCTCCCTAGGGCCTGTGCTGGCCTAGGCCACTGCCAGCCAGCAGGACCTCGACAGAGCACAGTTCAGGCGAGCAGGCCCCAGGGTGTTGCCTGTGTGTGTCTTGCACTGCTGGGAAGCTGCGGGTCCAGAGGCTGTGTGTGCACGTGGCCACTGGGGCCTGAGCACAAGACAGGCATGACCCCACTTGCAAGCAGGACTCCTGCCACCTCTTTGCTGCCTGCCACACGCCCTCGCTGCCTGCACTGTCTTCACTGCTGGCAGGCCTCTGTGTGCACAGGCCAGTCTCCGCCAAGGAAACAAGGGGCTTGCTCTCCCCTTGCTAGGAGCTCCTCCTACAGCACTCTGGACCAGGGCACACACGCCCCTGGACCAGCAGCCTGCAAGGAAGCTGCCGCTGAGCCATGCAGAAAGGCCTGCAGCACTTGGCAGGGAGCCTTCGGCTGTGGACAGCTTGCCCTCTGCCCAGCCTCGGAGGAGCTCATGGACGATGGGGCCTGCAGCGTTTTCCATGGGAGAGCACTGGGGGCCCAAAGGCTCCCCTGTGCCTTCCGAGCCCCTTCCCACCCACAGGCCCTTGGCACCCACTCTGTTGCCAGAGGGAAGTCCTAAGCAGGGCTCTCGAGCTTGTGCAGCCAGAGTGCCTCCTGCTTGGAAATGGCCTCAGGAACTCATTTGAAGTGAGGCTGCTCCCATGCTTGTCAGCCAGCAGATGGTGCCATCGCTCCACCAAAAAACTCTCTGCTTTGCCTTCAGCCCTGGCTCGCCCTGCTGAGCTCTCTCTGCCTCAAGCAGAAACTCCAGTGTGCGTCCAGCCTACAGAAAGCAGAGTGCCTTTGCCTGAGCACTGCTATGCTGTGGCAGCACCCTGAAGGCCTCCCAGGGCCTTCTCTGCCCTAACCCAGTCGTGCCATTCGGCCCAGGCGGGAAGCAAACTTCCCCCTTGGCAGGGCTCAGCGTGGGGCCTGTGTGTGGTTTCAGGGCTGGAAAAGGGCAGATCCTGAAGCTGGGTGCCCTCCTGTGAATGGGGCCTGCTGGGCAGAGCCGGCATGCCCTGGTTGGGATGTAGGAGATCTGGGGCCTTCAAGCTGCGTGCACATCCCCTCTCTGGCTGCCCCTCTGGCTGCCCCTCTTGCTTCTTCTCTGCTGCCAAGCCTCTCACACCACACGTGCGTCTCATTGGAAGGAGCAGGCTGCTTGCCATTCTTGGGCAGGGAATCAGCCCACACGCCTCGTTTCCTCGAAGGGTTGTGCACACTGACCCAGAGCCTCCAGAGGAGCTGCCGTCTCTCCAGCCACAAAGGCCTGTAGCCGAGTCCATGACAGCCTGTGGCATGGAGGGCTTCTGTGGCAGAGGGCCATGCTTTCCTGGCAGGGGCTCCTTCTCACAATGTTTTCCGTGGGGAAACACTGCGTGTGCCAAGGCTCTCCTGTGTGCACAAAATCTCTCCCCAGTGCCTGAGGTGCAGGGAATCCTCTTTGGACACAGAGCAATGTTCTGGGCAGACCTATCATGCTGGGAGAGCCTCCACTTCCCCAACTGTCCAACTGCCTCAGGAACACACTTCTAGGGAGTGTGGGTCTAACAGGCAGAAGGGCCCGAGTGAGGAACGTGGATGGCAGGCCAAAGCCACTGTGCTGAGCATTCCCCCGGCAAGTCCCAGCTGAAGGCTCTGTGCACCAGGCTCAAGCTGGAATGAGCCTGCAGCCTGGCCCCCAGTCCCAGGCTTTACCTGGGCACTGCTAGTTTGGGACCCATCCCAGGCTCAGCCAGGCCTCCCTAGGGCCTGTGCTGGCCCAGGCCACTGCCAGCCAGCAGGACCTCGACAGAGCACAGTTCAGGCGAGCAGGCCCCAGGGTGTTGCCTGTGTGTCTCTTCCACTGCTGGGAAGCTGTGGGTCCAGAGGCTGTGTGTGCACGTGGCCACTGGGGCCTGAGCACAAGACAGGCATGACCCCACTTGCAAGCAGGACTCCTGCCACCTCTTTGCTGCCTGCCACACCCCCTCGCTGCCTGCACTGTCTTCACTGCTGGCAGGCCTCTGTGTGCACAGGCCAGTCTCTGCCAAGGAAACAAGGGGCTTGCTCTCCCCTTGCTAGGAGCTCCTCCTACAGCACTCTGGACCAGGGCACACACGCCCCTGGACCAGCAGCCTGCAAGGAAGCTGCCGCTGAGCCATGCAGAAAGGCCTGCAGCACTTGGCAGGGAGCCTTCGGTTGTGGACAGCTTGCCCACTGCCCAGCCTTGGAGGAGTTCCTGGATGCTGGGGCCTGCAGTGTTTTCCATCGGAGAGCACTGGGGGCCCAAAGCCTCCCCTGTGGCTTCCGAGCCCCTTCCCACCCACAGGCCCTTGGCACCCACTCTGTTGCCAGAGGGAAGCCCTAAGCAGGACTCTCGAGCCTGTGCAGCCGGAGTGCCTCCTGCTTGGAAATGGCCTCAGGAACTCATTTGGACTGAGGCTTCTCCCATGCTTGTCAGCAATCGCTCCACCAGAAAACTCTCTGCTTTGCCTTCAGCCCTGGCTCGCCCTGCTGAGCTCTCTCTGCCTCAAGCAGAAACTCCAGTGTGCGTCCAGCCTACAGAAAGCAGAGTGCCTTTGCCTGAGCACTGCTATGCTGTGGCAGCACCCTGAAGGCCTCCCAGGGCCTTCTCTGCCCTAACCCAGTCGTGCCATTCGGCCCAGGCGGGGAGCAAAGTTCCCCCTTGGCAGGGCTCAGCGTGGGGCCTGTGTGTGGTTTCAGGGCTGGGAAAGGGCAGATCCTGAAGCTGGGTGCCCTCCTGTGAATGGGGCCTGCTGGGCAGAGCCGGCATGCCCTGGTTGGGATGTAGGAGATCTGGGGCCTTCAAGCTGCATGCACATCCCCTCTCTGGCTGCCCCTCTGGCTGCCCCTCTTGCTTCTTCTCTGCTGCCAAGCCTCTCACACCACACGTGCGTCTCATTGGAAGGAGCAGGCTGCTTGCCATTCTTGGGCAGGGAATCTTCCCACACGCCTCGTTTCCTCGAAGGGGAGTGCACACTGACCCAGAGCCTCCAGAGGAGCTGCCGTCTCTCCAGCCACAAAGGCCTGTAGCCGAGTCCATGACAGCCTGTGGCATGGAGGGCTTCTGTGGCAGAGGGCCATGCTTCCCTGGCAGGGGCTCCTTCTCACACTGCTTTCCGTGGGGAAACACTGCGTGTGCCAAGGCTCTCCTGTGTGCACAAAATCTCTCCCCAGTGCCTGAGGTGCAGGGAATCCTCTTTGGACACAGAGCAATGTTCTGGGCAGACCTCCCATGCTGGGAGAGCCTCCACTTCCCCAACTGTCCAACTGCCTCAGGAACACACTTCTAGGGAGTGTGGGTCTAACAGGCAGAAGGGCCCGAGTGAGGAACGTGGATGGCAGGCCAAAGCCACTGTGCTGAGCATTCCCCCGGCAAGTCCCAGCTGAAGGCTCTGTGCACCAGGCTCAAGCTGGAATGAGCCTGTAGCCTGGCCTCCAGGCCCAGGCTTTCCCTGGGCACTGCTAGTTTGGGACCCATCCCAGGCTCAGCCAGGCCTCCCTAGGGCCTGTGCTGGCCTAGGCCACTGCCAGCCAGCAGGACCTCGACAGAGCACAGTTCAGGCGAGCAGGCCCCAGGGTGTTGCCTGTGTGTGTCTTGCACTGCTGGGAAGCTGCGGGTCCAGAGGCTGTGTGTGCACGTGGCCACTGGGGCCTGAGCACAAGACAGGCATGACCCCACTTGCAAGCAGGACTCCTGCCACCTCTTTGCTGCCTGCCACACGCCCTCGCTGCCTGCACTGTCTTCACTGCTGGCAGGCCTCTGTGTGCACAGGCCAGTCTCCGCCAAGGAAACAAGGGGCTTGCTCTCCCCTTGCTAGGAGCTCCTCCTACAGCACTCTGGACCAGGGCACACACGCCCCTGGACCAGCAGCCTGCAAGGAAGCTGCCGCTGAGCCATGCAGAAAGGCCTGCAGCACTTGGCAGGGAGCCTTCGGCTGTGGACAGCTTGCCCTCTGCCCAGCCTCGGAGGAGCTCATGGACGATGGGGCCTGCAGCGTTTTCCATGGGAGAGCACTGGGGGCCCAAAGGCTCCCCTGTGCCTTCCGAGCCCCTTCCCACCCACAGGCCCTTGGCACCCACTCTGTTGCCAGAGGGAAGTCCTAAGCAGGGCTCTCGAGCTTGTGCAGCCAGAGTGCCTCCTGCTTGGAAATGGCCTCAGGAACTCATTTGAAGTGAGGCTGCTCCCATGCTTGGCAGCCAGCAGATGGTGCCATCGCTCCACCAAAAAACTCTCTGCTTTGCCTTCAGCCCTGGCTCGCCCTGCTGAGCTCTCTCTGCCTCAAGCAGAAACTCCAGTGTGCGTCCAGCCTACAGAAAGCAGAGTGCCTTTGCCTGAGCACTGCTATGCTGTGGCAGCACCCTGAAGGCCTCCCAGGGCCTTCTCTGCCCTAACCCAGTCGTGCCATTCGGCCCAGGCGGGAAGCAAACTTCCCCCTTGGCAGGGCTCAGCGTGGGGCCTGTGTGTGGTTTCAGGGCTGGAAAAGGGCAGATCCTGAAGCTGGGTGCCCTCCTGTGAATGGGGCCTGCTGGGCAGAGCCGGCATGCCCTGGTTGGGATGTAGGAGATCTGGGGCCTTCAAGCTGCGTGCACATCCCCTCTCTGGCTGCCCCTCTGGCTGCCCCTCTTGCTTCTTCTCTGCTGCCAAGCCTCTCACACCACACGTGCGTCTCATTGGAAGGAGCAGGCTGCTTGCCATTCTTGGGCAGGGAATCTTCCCACACGCCTCGTTTCCTCGAAGGGTTGTGCACACTGACCCAGAGCCTCCAGAGGAGCTGCCGTCTCTCCAGCCACAAAGGCCTGTAGCCGAGTCCATGACAGCCTGTGGCATGGAGGGCTTCTGTGGCAGAGGGCCATGCTTTCCTGGCAGGGGCTCCTTCTCACAATGTTTTCCGTGGGGAAACACTGCGTGTGCCAAGGCTCTCCTGTGTGCACAAAATCTCTCCCCAGTGCCTGAGGTGCAGGGAATCCTCTTTGGACACAGAGCAATGTTCTGGGCAGACCTATCATGCTGGGAGAGCCTCCACTTCCCCAACTGTCCAACTGCCTCAGGAACACACTTCTAGGGAGTGTGGGTCTAACAGGCAGAAGGGCCCGAGTGAGGAACGTGGATGGCAGGCCAAAGCCACTGTGCTGAGCATTCCCCCGGCAAGTCCCAGCTGAAGGCTCTGTGCACCAGGCTCAAGCTGGAATGAGCCTGCTGCCTGGCCTCCAGTCCCAGGCTTTCCCTGGGCACTGCTAGTTTGGGACCCATCCCAGGCTCAGCCAGGCCTCCCTAGGGCCTGTGCTGGCCCAGGCCACTGCCAGCCAGCAGGACCTCGACAGAGCACAGTTCAGGCGAGCAGGCCCCAGGGTGTTGCCTGTGTGTCTCTTCCACTGCTGGGAAGCTGTGGGTCCAGAGGCTGTGTGTGCACGTGGCCACTGGGGCCTGAGCACAAGACAGGCATGACCCCACTTGCAAGCAGGACTCCTGCCACCTCTTTGCTGCCTGCCACACCCCCTCGCTGCCTGCACTGTCTTCACTGCTGGCAGGCCTCTGTGTGCACAGGCCAGTCTCTGCCAAGGAAACAAGGGGCTTGCTCTCCCCTTGCTAGGAGCTCCTCCTACAGCACTCTGGACCAGGACACACGCCCCTGGACCAGCAGCCTGCAAGGAAGCTGCCGCTGAGCCATGCAGAAAGGCCTGCAGCACTTGGCAGGGAGCCTTCGGTTGTGGACAGCTTGCCCACTGCCCAGCCTTGGAGGAGTTCCTGGATGCTGGGGCCTGCAGTGTTTTCCATGGGAGAGCACTGGGGGCCCAAAGCCTCCCCTGTGGCTTCCGAGCCCCTTCCCACCCACAGGCCCTTGGCACCCACTCTGTTGCCAGAGGGAAGCCCTAAGCAGGACTCTCGAGCCTGTGCAGCCGGAGTGCCTCCTGCTTGGAAATGGCCTCAGGAACTCATTTGGACTGAGGCTTCTCCCATGCTTGTCAGCAATCGCTCCACCAGAAAACTCTCTGCTTTGCCTTCAGCCCTGGCTCGCCCTGCTGAGCTCTCTCTGCCTCAAGCAGAAACTCCAGTGTGCGTCCAGCCTACAGAAAGCAGAGTGCCTTTGCCTGAGCACTGCTATGCTGTGGCAGCACCCTGAAGGCCTCCCAGGGCCTCTCTGCCCTAATCCAGTCGTGCCATTCGGCCCAGGCGGGGAGCAAAGTTCCCCCTTGGCAGGGCTCAGCGTGGGGCCTGTGTGTGGTTTCAGGGCTGGGAAAGGGCAGATCCTGAAGCTGGGTGCCCTCCTGTGAATGGGGCCTGCTGGGCAGAGCCGGCATGCCCTGGTTGGGATGTAGGAGATCTGGGGCCTTCAAGCTGCATGCACATCCCCTCTCTGGCTGCCCCTCTGGCTGCCCTCTTGCTTCTTCTCTGCTGCCAAGCCTCTCACACCACACGTGCATCTCATTGGAAGGAGCAGGCTGCTTGCCATTCTTGGCAGGGAATCTTCCCACACGCCTCGTTTCCTCGAAGGGGAGTGCACACTGACCAGAGCCTCCAGAGGAGCTGCCGTCTCTCCAGCCACAAAGGCCTGTAGCCGAGTCCATGACAGCCTGTGGCATGGAGGCTTCTGTGGCAGAGGGCCATGCTTCCCTGGCAGGGGCTCCTTCTCACACTGCTTTCCGTGGGGAAACACTGCGTGTGCCAAGGCTCTCCTGTGTGCACAAAATCTCTCCCCAGTGCCTGAGGTGCAGGGAATCCTCTTTGGACACAGAGCAATGTTCTGGGCAGACCTATCATGCTGGGAGAGCCTCCACTTCCCCAACTGTCCAACTGCCTCAGGAACACACTTCTAGGGAGTGTGGGTCTAACAGGCAGAAGGGCCCGAGTGAGGAACGTGGATGGCAGGCCAAAGCCACTGTGCTGAGCATTCCCCCGGCAAGTCCAGCTGAAGGCTCTGTGCACCAGGCTCAAGCTGGAATGAGCCTGTAGCCTGGCCTCCAGGCCCAGGCTTTCCCTGGGCACTGCTAGTTTGGGACCCATCCCAGGCTCAGCCAGGCCTCCCTAGGGCCTGTGCTGGCCTAGGCCACTGCCAGCCAGCAGGACCTCGACAGAGCACAGTTCAGGCGAGCAGGCCCCAGGGTGTTGCCTGTGTGTGTCTTGCACTGCTGGGAAGCTGCGGGTCCAGAGGCTGTGTGTGCACGTGGCCACTGGGGCCTGAGCACAAGACAGGCATGACCCCACTTGCAAGCAGGACTCCTGCCACCTCTTTGCTGCCTGCCACACGCCCTCGCTGCCTGCACTGTCTTCACTGCTGGCAGGCCTCTGTGTGCACAGGCCAGTCTCCGCCAAGGAAACAAGGGGCTTGCTCTCCCCTTGCTAGGAGCTCCTCCTACAGCACTCTGGACCAGGGCACACACGCCCCTGGACCAGCAGCCTGCAAGGAAGCTGCCGCTGAGCCATGCAGAAAGGCCTGCAGCACTTGGCAGGGAGCCTTCTGCTGTGGACAGCTTGCCCTCTGCCCAGCCTCGGAGGAGCTCATGGACGATGGGGCCTGCAGCGTTTTCCATGGGAGAGCACTGGGGGCCCAAAGGCTCCCCTGTGCCTTCCGAGCCCCTTCCCACCCACAGGCCCTTGGCACCCACTCTGTTGCCAGAGGGAAGTCCTAAGCAGGGCTCTCGAGCTTGTGCAGCCAGAGTGCCTCCTGCTTGGAAATGGCCTCAGGAACTCATTTGAAGTGAGGCTGCTCCCATGCTTGTCAGCCAGCAGATGGTGCCATCGCTCCACCAAAAAACTCTCTGCTTTGCCTTCAGCCCTGGCTCGCCCTGCTGAGCTCTCTCTGCCTCAAGCAGAAACTCCAGTGTGCGTCCAGCCTACAGAAAGCAGAGTGCCTTTGCCTGAGCACTGCTATGCTGTGGCAGCACCCTGAAGGCCTCCCAGGGCCTTCTCTGCCCTAACCCAGTCGTGCCATTCGGCCCAGGCGGGAAGCAAACTTCCCCCTTGGCAGGGCTCAGCGTGGGGCCTGTGTGTGGTTTCAGGGCTGGAAAAGGGCAGATCCTGAAGCTGGGTGCCCTCCTGTGAATGGGGCCTGCTGGGCAGAGCCGGCATGCCCTGGTTGGGATGTAGGAGATCTGGGGCCTTCAAGCTGCGTGCACATCCCCTCTCTGGCTGCCCCTCTGGCTGCCCCTCTTGCTTCTTCTCTGCTGCCAAGCCTCTCACACCACACGTGCGTCTCATTGGAAGGAGCAGGCTGCTTGCCATTCTTGGGCAGGGAATCAGCCCACACGCCTCGTTTCCTCGAAGGGTTGTGCACACTGACCCAGAGCCTCCAGAGGAGCTGCCGTCTCTCCAGCCACAAAGGCCTGTAGCCGAGTCCATGACAGCCTGTGGCATGGAGGGCTTCTGTGGCAGAGGGCCATGCTTTCCTGGCAGGGGCTCCTTCTCACAATGTTTTCCGTGGGGAAACACTGCGTGTGCCAAGGCTCTCCTGTGTGCACAAAATCTCTCCCCAGTGCCTGAGGTGCAGGGAATCCTCTTTGGACACAGAGCAATGTTCTGGGCAGACCTATCATGCTGGGAGAGCCTCCACTTCCCCAACTGTCCAACTGCCTCAGGAACACACTTCTAGGGAGTGTGGGTCTAACAGGCAGAAGGGCCCGAGTGAGGAACGTGGATGGCAGGCCAAAGCCACTGTGCTGAGCATTACCCTGGCAAGTCCCAGCTGAAGGCTCTGTGCACCAGGCTCAAGCTGGAATGAGCCTGCAGCCTGGCCTCCAGTCCCAGGCTTTCCCTGGGCACTGCTAGTTTGGGACCCATCCCAGGCTCAGCCAGGCCTCCCTAGGGCCTGTGCTGGCCTAGGCCACTGCCAGCCAGCAGGACCTCGACAGAGCACAGTTCAGGCGAGCAGGCCCCAGGGTGTTGCCTGTGTGTCTCTTCCACTGCTGGGAAGCTGTGGGTCCAGAGGCTGTGTGTGCACGTGGCCACTGGGGCCTGAGCACAAGACAGGCATGACCCCACTTGCAAGCAGGACTCCTGCCACCTCTTTGCTGCCTGCCACACCCCCTCGCTGCCTGCACTGTCTTCACTGCTGGCAGGCCTCTGTGTGCACAGGCCAGTCTCTGCCAAGGAAACAAGGGGCTTGCTCTCCCCTTGCTAGGAGCTCCTCCTACAGCACTCTGGACCAGGGCACACACGCCCCTGGACCAGCAGCCTGCAAGGAAGCTGCCGCTGAGCCATGCAGAAAGGCCTGCAGCACTTGGCAGGGAGCCTTCGGTTGTGGACAGCTTGCCCACTGCCCAGCCTTGGAGGAGTTCCTGGATGCTGGGGCCTGCAGTGTTTTCCATCGGAGAGCACTGGGGGCCCAAAGCCTCCCCTGTGGCTTCCGAGCCCCTTCCCACCCACAGGCCCTTGGCACCCACTCTGTTGCCAGAGGGAAGCCCTAAGCAGGACTCTCGAGCCTGTGCAGCCGGAGTGCCTCCTGCTTGGAAATGGCCTCAGGAACTCATTTGGACTGAGGCTTCTCCCATGCTTGTCAGCAATCGCTCCACCAGAAAACTCTCTGCTTTGCCTTCAGCCCTGGCTCGCCCTGCTGAGCTCTCTCTGCCTCAAGCAGAAACTCCAGTGTGCGTCCAGCCTACAGAAAGCAGAGTGCCTTTGCCTGAGCACTGCTATGCTGTGGCAGCACCCTGAAGGCCTCCCAGGGCCTTCTCTGCCCTAATCCAGTCGTGCCATTCGGCCCAGGCGGGGAGCAAAGTTCCCCCTTGGCAGGGCTCAGCGTGGGGCCTGTGTGTGGTTTCAGGGCTGGGAAAGGGCAGATCCTGAAGCTGGGTGCCCTCCTGTGAATGGGGCCTGCTGGGCAGAGCCGGCATGCCCTGGTTGGGATGTAGGAGATCTGGGGCCTTCAAGCTGCATGCACATCCCCTCTCTGGCTGCCCCTCTGGCTGCCCCTCTTGCTTCTTCTCTGCTGCCAAGCCTCTCACACCACACGTGCATCTCATTGGAAGGAGCAGGCTGCTTGCCATTCTTGGGCAGGGAATCTTCCCACACGCCTCGTTTCCTCGAAGGGGAGTGCACACTGACCAGAGCCTCCAGAGGAGCTGCCGTCTCTCCAGCCACAAAGGCCTGTAGCCGAGTCCATGACAGCCTGTGGCATGGAGGGCTTCTGTGGCAGAGGGCCATGCTTCCCTGGCAGGGGCTCCTTCTCACACTGCTTTCCGTGGGGAAACACTGCGTGTGCCAAGGCTCTCCTGTGTGCACAAAATCTCTCCCCAGTGCCTGAGGTGCAGGGAATCTTCTTTGGACACAGAGCAATGTTCTGGGCAGACCTCCCATGCTGGGAGAGCCTCCACTTCCCCAACTGTCCAACTGCCTCAGGAACACACTTCTAGGGAGTGTGGGTCTAACAGGCAGAAGGGCCCGAGTGAGGAACGTGGATGGCAGGCCAAAGCCACTGTGCTGAGCATTCCCCCGGCAAGTCCCAGCTGAAGGCTCTGTGCACCAGGCTCAAGCTGGAATGAGCCTGTAGCCTGGCCTCCAGGCCCAGGCTTTCCCTGGGCACTGCTAGTTTGGAACCCATCCCAGGCTCAGCCAGGCCTCCCTAGGGCCTGTGCTGGCCTAGGCCACTGCCAGCCAGCAGGACCTCGACAGAGCACAGTTCAGGCGAGCAGGCCCCAGGGTGTTGCCTGTGTGTGTCTTGCACTGCTGGGAAGCTGCGGGTCCAGAGGCTGTGTGTGCACGTGGCCACTGGGGCCTGAGCACAAGACAGGCATGACCCCACTTGCAAGCAGGACTCCTGCCACCTCTTTGCTGCCTGCCACACGCCCTCGCTGCCTGCACTGTCTTCACTGCTGGCAGGCCTCTGTGTGCACAGGCCAGTCTCCGCCAAGGAAACAAGGGGCTTGCTCTCCCCTTGCTAGGAGCTCCTCCTACAGCACTCTGGACCAGGGCACACACGCCCCTGGACCAGCAGCCTGCAAGGAAGCTGCCGCTGAGCCATGCAGAAAGGCCTGCAGCACTTGGCAGGGAGCCTTCTGCTGTGGACAGCTTGCCCTCTGCCCAGCCTCGGAGGAGCTCATGGACGATGGGGCCTGCAGCGTTTTCCATGGGAGAGCACTGGGGGCCCAAAGGCTCCCCTGTGCCTTCCGAGCCCCTTCCCACCCACAGGCCCTTGGCACCCACTCTGTTGCCAGAGGGAAGTCCTAAGCAGGGCTCTCGAGCTTGTGCAGCCAGAGTGCCTCCTGCTTGGAAATGGCCTCAGGAACTCATTTGAAGTGAGGCTGCTCCCATGCTTGTCAGCCAGCAGATGGTGCCATCGCTCCACCAAAAAACTCTCTGCTTTGCCTTCAGCCCTGGCTCGCCCTGCTGAGCTCTCTCTGCCTCAAGCAGAAACTCCAGTGTGCGTCCAGCCTACAGAAAGCAGAGTGCCTTTGCCTGAGCACTGCTATGCTGTGGCAGCACCCTGAAGGCCTCCCAGGGCCTTCTCTGCCCTAACCCAGTCGTGCCATTCGGCCCAGGCGGGAAGCAAACTTCCCCCTTGGCAGGGCTCAGCGTGGGGCCTGTGTGTGGTTTCAGGGCTGGAAAAGGGCAGATCCTGAAGCTGGGTGCCCTCCTGTGAATGGGGCCTGCTGGGCAGAGCCGGCATGCCCTGGTTGGGATGTAGGAGATCTGGGGCCTTCAAGCTGCGTGCACATCCCCTCTCTGGCTGCCCCTCTGGCTGCCCCTCTTGCTTCTTCTCTGCTGCCAAGCCTCTCACACCACACGTGCGTCTCATTGGAAGGAGCAGGCTGCTTGCCATTCTTGGGCAGGGAATCAGCCCACACGCCTCGTTTCCTCGAAGGGTTGTGCACACTGACCCAGAGCCTCCAGAGGAGCTGCCGTCTCTCCAGCCACAAAGGCCTGTAGCCGAGTCCATGACAGCCTGTGGCATGGAGGGCTTCTGTGGCAGAGGGCCATGCTTTCCTGGCAGGGGCTCCTTCTCACAATGTTTTCCGTGGGGAAACACTGCGTGTGCCAAGGCTCTCCTGTGTGCACAAAATCTCTCCCCAGTGCCTGAGGTGCAGGGAATCCTCTTTGGACACAGAGCAATGTTCTGGGCAGACCTATCATGCTGGGAGAGCCTCCACTTCCCCAACTGTCCAACTGCCTCAGGAACACACTTCTAGGGAGTGTGGGTCTAACAGGCAGAAGGGCCCGAGTGAGGAACGTGGATGGCAGGCCAAAGCCACTGTGCTGAGCATTACCCTGGCAAGTCCCAGCTGAAGGCTCTGTGCACCAGGCTCAAGCTGGAATGAGCCTGCAGCCTGGCCTCCAGTCCCAGGCTTTCCCTGGGCACTGCTAGTTTGGGACCCATCCCAGGCTCAGCCAGGCCTCCCTAGGGCCTGTGCTGGCCTAGGCCACTGCCAGCCAGCAGGACCTCGACAGAGCACAGTTCAGGCGAGCAGGCCCCAGGGTGTTGCCTGTGTGTCTCTTCCACTGCTGGGAAGCTGTGGGTCCAGAGGCTGTGTGTGCACGTGGCCACTGGGGCCTGAGCACAAGACAGGCATGACCCCACTTGCAAGCAGGACTCCTGCCACCTCTTTGCTGCCTGCCACACCCCCTCGCTGCCTGCACTGTCTTCACTGCTGGCAGGCCTCTGTGTGCACAGGCCAGTCTCTGCCAAGGAAACAAGGGGCTTGCTCTCCCCTTGCTAGGAGCTCCTCCTACAGCACTCTGGACCAGGGCACACACGCCCCTGGACCAGCAGCCTGCAAGGAAGCTGCCGCTGAGCCATGCAGAAAGGCCTGCAGCACTTGGCAGGGAGCCTTCGGTTGTGGACAGCTTGCCCACTGCCCAGCCTTGGAGGAGTTCCTGGATGCTGGGGCCTGCAGTGTTTTCCATCGGAGAGCACTGGGGGCCCAAAGCCTCCCCTGTGGCTTCCGAGCCCCTTCCCACCCACAGGCCCTTGGCACCCACTCTGTTGCCAGAGGGAAGCCCTAAGCAGGACTCTCGAGCCTGTGCAGCCGGAGTGCCTCCTGCTTGGAAATGGCCTCAGGAACTCATTTGGACTGAGGCTTCTCCCATGCTTGTCAGCAATCGCTCCACCAGAAAACTCTCTGCTTTGCCTTCAGCCCTGGCTCGCCCTGCTGAGCTCTCTCTGCCTCAAGCAGAAACTCCAGTGTGCGTCCAGCCTACAGAAAGCAGAGTGCCTTTGCCTGAGCACTGCTATGCTGTGGCAGCACCCTGAAGGCCTCCCAGGGCCTTCTCTGCCCTAATCCAGTCGTGCCATTCGGCCCAGGCGGGGAGCAAAGTTCCCCCTTGGCAGGGCTCAGCGTGGGGCCTGTGTGTGGTTTCAGGGCTGGGAAAGGGCAGATCCTGAAGCTGGGTGCCCTCCTGTGAATGGGGCCTGCTGGGCAGAGCCGGCATGCCCTGGTTGGGATGTAGGAGATCTGGGGCCTTCAAGCTGCATGCACATCCCCTCTCTGGCTGCCCCTCTGGCTGCCCCTCTTGCTTCTTCTCTGCTGCCAAGCCTCTCACACCACACGTGCATCTCATTGGAAGGAGCAGGCTGCTTGCCATTCTTGGGCAGGGAATCTTCCCACACGCCTCGTTTCCTCGAAGGGGAGTGCACACTGACCAGAGCCTCCAGAGGAGCTGCCGTCTCTCCAGCCACAAAGGCCTGTAGCCGAGTCCATGACAGCCTGTGGCATGGAGGGCTTCTGTGGCAGAGGGCCATGCTTCCCTGGCAGGGGCTCCTTCTCACACTGCTTTCCGTGGGGAAACACTGCGTGTGCCAAGGCTCTCCTGTGTGCACAAAATCTCTCCCCAGTGCCTGAGGTGCAGGGAATCTTCTTTGGACACAGAGCAATGTTCTGGGCAGACCTCCCATGCTGGGAGAGCCTCCACTTCCCCAACTGTCCAACTGCCTCAGGAACACACTTCTAGGGAGTGTGGGTCTAACAGGCAGAAGGGCCCGAGTGAGGAACGTGGATGGCAGGCCAAAGCCACTGTGCTGAGCATTCCCCCGGCAAGTCCCAGCTGAAGGCTCTGTGCACCAGGCTCAAGCTGGAATGAGCCTGTAGCCTGGCCTCCAGGCCCAGGCTTTCCCTGGGCACTGCTAGTTTGGAACCCATCCCAGGCTCAGCCAGGCCTCCCTAGGGCCTGTGCTGGCCTAGGCCACTGCCAGCCAGCAGGACCTCGACAGAGCACAGTTCAGGCGAGCAGGCCCCAGGGTGTTGCCTGTGTGTGTCTTGCACTGCTGGGAAGCTGCGGGTCCAGAGGCTGTGTGTGCACGTGGCCACTGGGGCCTGAGCACAAGACAGGCATGACCCCACTTGCAAGCAGGACTCCTGCCACCTCTTTGCTGCCTGCCACACGCCCTCGCTGCCTGCACTGTCTTCACTGCTGGCAGGCCTCTGTGTGCACAGGCCAGTCTCCGCCAAGGAAACAAGGGGCTTGCTCTCCCCTTGCTAGGAGCTCCTCCTACAGCACTCTGGACCAGGGCACACACGCCCCTGGACCAGCAGCCTGCAAGGAAGCTGCCGCTGAGCCATGCAGAAAGGCCTGCAGCACTTGGCAGGGAGCCTTCGGCTGTGGACAGCTTGCCCTCTGCCAAGCCTCGGAGGAGCTCATGGACGATGGGGCCTGCAGCGTTTTCCATGGGAGAGCACTGGGGGCCCAAAGGCTCCCCTGTGGCTTCCGAGCCCCTTCCCACCCACAGGCCCTTGGCACCCACTCTGTTGCCAGAGGGAAGTCCTAAGCAGGGCTCTCGAGCTTGTGCAGCCAGAGTGCCTCCTGCTTGGAAATGGCCTCAGGAACTCATTTGAAGTGACGCTGCTCCCATGCTTGGCAGCCAGCAGATGGTGCCATCACTCCACCAAAAAACTCTCTGCTTTGCCTTCAGCCCTGGCTCGCCCTGCTGAGCTCTCTCTGCCTCAAGCAGAAACTCCAGTGTGCGTCCAGCCTACAGAAAGCAGAGTGCCTTTGCCTGAGCACTGCTATGCTGTGGCAGCACCCTGAAGGCCTCCCAGGGCCTTCTCTGCCCTAACCCAGTCGTGCCATTCGGCCCAGGCGGGAAGCAAACTTCCCCCTTGGCAGGGCTCAGCGTGGGGCCTGTGTGTGGTTTCAGGGCTGGAAAAGGGCAGATCCTGAAGCTGGGTGCCCTCCTGTGAATGGGGCCTGCTGGGCAGAGCCGGCATGCCCTGGTTGGGATGTAGGAGATCTGGGGCCTTCAAGCTGCGTGCACATCCCCTCTCTGGCTGCCCCTCTGGCTGCCCCTCTTGCTTCTTCTCTGCTGCCAAGCCTCTCACACCACACGTGCGTCTCATTGGAAGGAGCAGGCTGCTTGCCATTCTTGGGCAGGGAATCAGCCCACACGCCTCGTTTCCTCGAAGGGTTGTGCACACTGACCCAGAGCCTCCAGAGGAGCTGCCGTCTCTCCAGCCACAAAGGCCTGTAGCCGAGTCCATGACAGCCTGTGGCATGGAGGGCTTCTGTGGCAGAGGGCCATGCTTTCCTGGCAGGGGCTCCTTCTCACAATGTTTTCCGTGGGGAAACACTGCGTGTGCCAAGGCTCTCCTGTGTGCACAAAATCTCTCCCCAGTGCCTGAGGTGCAGGGAATCCTCTTTGGACACAGAGCAATGTTCTGGGCAGACCTATCATGCTGGGAGAGCCTCCACTTCCCCAACTGTCCAACTGCCTCAGGAACACACTTCTAGGGAGTGTGGGTCTAACAGGCAGAAGGGCCCGAGTGAGGAACGTGGATGGCAGGCCAAAGCCACTGTGCTGAGCATTCCCCCGGCAAGTCCCAGCTGAAGGCTCTGTGCACCAGGCTCAAGCTGGAATGAGCCTGCAGCCTGGCCTCCAGTCCCAGGCTTTCCCTGGGCACTGCTAGTTTGGGACCCATCCCAGGCTCAGCCAGGCCTCCCTAGGGCCTGTGCTGGCCCAGGCCACTGCCAGCCAGCAGGACCTCGACAGAGCACAGTTCAGGCGAGCAGGCCCCAGGGTGTTGCCTGTGTGTCTCTTCCACTGCTGGGAAGCTGTGGGTCCAGAGGCTGTGTGTGCACGTGGCCACTGGGGCCTGAGCACAAGACAGGCATGACCCCACTTGCAAGCAGGACTCCTGCCACCTCTTTGCTGCCTGCCACACCCCCTCGCTGCCTGCACTGTCTTCACTGCTGGCAGGCCTCTGTGTGCACAGGCCAGTCTCTGCCAAGGAAACAAGGGGCTTGCTCTCCCCTTGCTAGGAGCTCCTCCTACAGCACTCTGGACCAGGGCACACACGCCCCTGGACCAGCAGCCTGCAAGGAAGCTGCCGCTGAGCCATGCAGAAAGGCCTGCAGCACTTGGCAGGGAGCCTTCGGTTGTGGACAGCTTGCCCACTGCCCAGCCTTGGAGGAGTTCCTGGATGCTGGGGCCTGCAGTGTTTTCCATCGGAGAGCACTGGGGGCCCAAAGCCTCCCCTGTGGCTTCCGAGCCCCTTCCCACCCACAGGCCCTTGGCACCCACTCTGTTGCCAGAGGGAAGCCCTAAGCAGGACTCTCGAGCCTGTGCAGCCGGAGTGCCTCCTGCTTGGAAATGGCCTCAGGAACTCATTTGGACTGAGGCTTCTCCCATGCTTGTCAGCAATCGCTCCACCAGAAAACTCTCTGCTTTGCCTTCAGCCCTGGCTCGCCCTGCTGAGCTCTCTCTGCCTCAAGCAGAAACTCCAGTGTGCGTCCAGCCTACAGAAAGCAGAGTGCCTTTGCCTGAGCACTGCTATGCTGTGGCAGCACCCTGAAGGCCTCCCAGGGCCTTCTCTGCCCTAACCCAGTCGTGCCATTCGGCCCAGGCAGGAAGCAAACTTCCCCCTTGGCAGGGCTCAGCGTGGGGCCTGTGTGTGGTTTCAGGGCTGGAAAAGGGCAGATCCTGAAGCTGGGTGCCCTCCTGTGAATGGGGCCTGCTGGGCAGAGCCGGCATGCCCTGGTTGGGATGTAGGAGATCTGGGGCCTTCAAGCTGCGTGCACATCCCCTCTCTGGCTGCCCCTCTGGCTGCCCCTCTTGCTTCTTCTCTGCTGCCAAGCCTCTCACACCACACGTGCGTCTCATTGGAAGGAGCAGGCTGCTTGCCATTCTTGGGCAGGGAATCAGCCCACACGCCTCGTTTCCTCGAAGGGTTGTGCACACTGACCCAGAGCCTCCAGAGGAGCTGCCGTCTCTCCAGCCACAAAGGCCTGTAGCCGAGTCCATGACAGCCTGTGGCATGGAGGGCTTCTGTGGCAGAGGGCCATGCTTTCCTGGCAGGGGCTCCTTCTCACAATGTTTTCCGTGGGGAAACACTGCGTGTGCCAAGGCTCTCCTGTGTGCACAAAATCTCTCCCCAGTGCCTGAGGTGCAGGGAATCCTCTTTGGACACAGAGCAATGTTCTGGGCAGACCTATCATGCTGGGAGAGCCTCCACTTCCCCAACTGTCCAACTGCCTCAGGAACACACTTCTAGGGAGTGTGGGTCTAACAGGCAGAAGGGCCCGAGTGAGGAACGTGGATGGCAGGCCAAAGCCACTGTGCTGAGCATTCCCCTGGCAAGTCCCAGCTGAAGGCTCTGTGCACCAGGCTCAAGCTGGAATGAGCCTGCAGCCTGGCCTCCAGTCCCAGGCTTTCCCTGGGCACTGCTAGTTTGGGACCCATCCCAGGCTCAGCCAGGCCTCCCTAGGGCCTGTGCTGGCCTAGGCCACTGCCAGCCAGCAGGACCTCGACAGAGCACAGTTCAGGCGAGCAGGCCCCAGGGTGTTGCCTGTGTGTCTCTTCCACTGCTGGGAAGCTGTGGGTCCAGAGGCTGTGTGTGCACGTGGCCACTGGGGCCTGAGCACAAGACAGGCATGACCCCACTTGCAAGCAGGACTCCTGCCACCTCTTTGCTGCCTGCCACACCCCCTCGCTGCCTGCACTGTCTTCACTGCTGGCAGGCCTCTGTGTGCACAGGCCAGTCTCTGCCAAGGAAACAAGGGGCTTGCTCTCCCCTTGCTAGGAGCTCCTCCTACAGCACTCTGGACCAGGGCACACACGCCCCTGGACCAGCAGCCTGCAAGGAAGCTGCCGCTGAGCCATGCAGAAAGGCCTGCAGCACTTGGCAGGGAGCCTTCGGTTGTGGACAGCTTGCCCACTGCCCAGCCTTGGAGGAGTTCCTGGATGCTGGGGCCTGCAGTGTTTTCCATCGGAGAGCACTGGGGGCCCAAAGCCTCCCCTGTGGCTTCCGAGCCCCTTCCCACCCACAGGCCCTTGGCACCCACTCTGTTGCCAGAGGGAAGTCCTAAGCAGGGCTCTCGAGCTTGTGCAGCCAGAGTGCCTCCTGCTTGGAAATGGCCTCAGGAACTCATTTGAAGTGAGGCTGCTCCCATGCTTGTCAGCCAGCAGATGGTGCCATCGCTCCACCAAAAAACTCTCTGCTTTGCCTTCAGCCCTGGCTCGCCCTGCTGAGCTCTCTCTGCCTCAAGCAGAAACTCCAGTGTGCGTCCAGCCTACAGAAAGCAGAGTGCCTTTGCCTGAGCACTGCTATGCTGTGGCAGCACCCTGAAGGCCTCCCAGGGCCTTCTCTGCCCTAACCCAGTCGTGCCATTCGGCCCAGGCGGGAAGCAAACTTCCCCCTTGGCAGGGCTCAGCGTGGGGCCTGTGTGTGGTTTCAGGGCTGGAAAAGGGCAGATCCTGAAGCTGGGTGCCCTCCTGTGAATGGGGCCTGCTGGGCAGAGCCGGCATGCCCTGGTTGGGATGTAGGAGATCTGGGGCCTTCAAGCTGCGTGCACATCCCCTCTCTGGCTGCCCCTCTGGCTGCCCCTCTTGCTTCTTCTCTGCTGCCAAGCCTCTCACACCACACGTGCGTCTCATTGGAAGGAGCAGGCTGCTTGCCATTCTTGGGCAGGGAATCAGCCCACACGCCTCGTTTCCTCGAAGGGTTGTGCACACTGACCCAGAGCCTCCAGAAGAGCTGCCGTCTCTCCAGCCACAAAGGCCTGTAGCCGAGTCCATGACAGCCTGTGGCATGGAGGGCTTCTGTGGCAGAGGGCCATGCTTTCCTGGCAGGGGCTCCTTCTCACAATGTTTTCCGTGGGGAAACACTGCATGTGCCAAGGCTCTCCTGTGTGCACAAAATCTCTCCCCAGTGCCTGAGGTGCAGGGAATCCTCTTTGGACACAGAGCAATGTTCTGGGCAGACCTATCATGCTGGGAGAGCCTCCACTTCCCCAACTGTCCAACTGCCTCAGGAACACACTTCTAGGGAGTGTGGGTCTAACAGGCAGAAGGGCCCGAGTGAGGAACGTGGATGGCAGGCCAAAGCCACTGTGCTGAGCATTCCCCCGGCAAGTCCCAGCTGAAGGCTCTGTGCACCAGGCTCAAGCTGGAATGAGCCTGCAGCCTGGCCTCCAGTCCCAGGCTTTCCCTGGGCACTGCTAGTTTGGGACCCATCCCAGGCTCAGCCAGGCCTCCCTAGGGCCTGTGCTGGCCCAGGCCACTGCCAGCCAGCAGGACCTCGACAGAGCACAGTTCAGGCGAGCAGTCCCCAGGGTGTTGCCTGTGTGTCTCTTCCACTGCTGGGAAGCTGTGGGTCCAGAGGCTGTGTGTGCACGTGGCCACTGGGGCCTGAGCACAAGACAGGCATGACCCCACTTGCAAGCAGGACTCCTGCCACCTCTTTGCTGCCTGCCACACCCCCTCGCTGCCTGCACTGTCTTCACTGCTGGCAGGCCTCTGTGTGCACAGGCCAGTCTCTGCCAAGGAAACAAGGGGCTTGCTCTCCCCTTGCTAGGAGCTCCTCCTACAGCACTCTGGACCAGGACACACGCCCCTGGACCAGCAGCCTGCAAGGAAGCTGCCGCTGAGCCATGCAGAAAGGCCTGCAGCACTTGGCAGGGAGCCTTCGGTTGTGGACAGCTTGCCCACTGCCCAGCCTTGGAGGAGTTCCTGGATGCTGGGGCCTGCAGTGTTTTCCATGGGAGAGCACTGGGGGCCCAAAGCCTCCCCTGTGGCTTCCGAGCCCCTTCCCACCCACAGGCCCTTGGCACCCACTCTGTTGCCAGAGGGAAGCCCTAAGCAGGACTCTCGAGCCTGTGCAGCCGGAGTGCCTCCTGCTTGGAAATGGCCTCAGGAACTCATTTGGACTGAGGCTTCTCCCATGCTTGTCAGCAATCGCTCCACCAGAAAACTCTCTGCTTTGCCTTCAGCCCTGGCTCGCCCTGCTGAGCTCTCTCTGCCTCAAGCAGAAACTCCAGTGTGCGTCCAGCCTACAGAAAGCAGAGTGCCTTTGCCTGAGCACTGCTATGCTGTGGCAGCACCCTGAAGGCCTCCCAGGGCCTTCTCTGCCCTAATCCAGTCGTGCCATTCGGCCCAGGCGGGGAGCAAAGTTCCCCCTTGGCAGGGCTCAGCGTGGGGCCTGTGTGTGGTTTCAGGGCTGGGAAAGGGCAGATCCTGAAGCTGGGTGCCCTCCTGTGAATGGGGCCTGCTGGGCAGAGCCGGCATGCCCTGGTTGGGATGTAGGAGATCTGGGGCCTTCAAGCTGCATGCACATCCCCTCTCTGGCTGCCCCTCTGGCTGCCCCTCTTGCTTCTTCTCTGCTGCCAAGCCTCTCACACCACACGTGCATCTCATTGGAAGGAGCAGGCTGCTTGCCATTCTTGGGCAGGGAATCTTCCCACACGCCTCGTTTCCTCGAAGGGGAGTGCACACTGACCAGAGCCTCCAGAGGAGCTGCCGTCTCTCCAGCCACAAAGGCCTGTAGCCGAGTCCATGACAGCCTGTGGCATGGAGGGCTTCTGTGGCAGAGGGCCATGCTTCCCTGGCAGGGGCTCCTTCTCACACTGCTTTCCGTGGGGAAACACTGCGTGTGCCAAGGCTCTCCTGTGTGCACAAAATCTCTCCCCAGTGCCTGAGGTGCAGGGAATCCTCTTTGGACACAGAGCAATGTTCTGGGCAGACCTCCCATGCTGGGAGAGCCTCCACTTCCCCAACTGTCCAACTGCCTCAGGAACACACTTCTAGGGAGTGTGGGTCTAACAGGCAGAAGGGCCCGAGTGAGGAACGTGGATGGCAGGCCAAAGCCACTGTGCTGAGCATTCCCCCGGCAAGTCCCAGCTGAAGGCTCTGTGCACCAGGCTCAAGCTGGAATGAGCCTGTAGCCTGGCCTCCAGGCCCAGGCTTTCCCTGGGCACTGCTAGTTTGGGACCCATCCCAGGCTCAGCCAGGCCTCCCTAGGGCCTGTGCTGGCCTAGGCCACTGCCAGCCAGCAGGACCTCGACAGAGCACAGTTCAGGCGAGCAGGCCCCAGGGTGTTGCCTGTGTGTGTCTTGCACTGCTGGGAAGCTGCGGGTCCAGAGGCTGTGTGTGCACGTGGCCACTGGGGCCTGAGCACAAGACAGGCATGACCCCACTTGCAAGCAGGACTCCTGCCACCTCTTTGCTGCCTGCCACACGCCCTCGCTGCCTGCACTGTCTTCACTGCTGGCAGGCCTCTGTGTGCACAGGCCAGTCTCCGCCAAGGAAACAAGGGGCTTGCTCTCCCCTTGCTAGGAGCTCCTCCTACAGCACTCTGGACCAGGGCACACACGCCCCTGGACCAGCAGCCTGCAAGGAAGCTGCCGCTGAGCCATGCAGAAAGGCCTGCAGCACTTGGCAGGGAGCCTTCTGCTGTGGACAGCTTGCCCTCTGCCCAGCCTCGGAGGAGCTCATGGACGATGGGGCCTGCAGCGTTTTCCATGGGAGAGCACTGGGGGCCCAAAGGCTCCCCTGTGCCTTCCGAGCCCCTTCCCACCCACAGGCCCTTGGCACCCACTCTGTTGCCAGAGGGAAGTCCTAAGCAGGGCTCTCGAGCTTGTGCAGCCAGAGTGCCTCCTGCTTGGAAATGGCCTCAGGAACTCATTTGAAGTGAGGCTGCTCCCATGCTTGTCAGCCAGCAGATGGTGCCATCGCTCCACCAAAAAACTCTCTGCTTTGCCTTCAGCCCTGGCTCGCCCTGCTGAGCTCTCTCTGCCTCAAGCAGAAACTCCAGTGTGCGTCCAGCCTACAGAAAGCAGAGTGCCTTTGCCTGAGCACTGCTATGCTGTGGCAGCACCCTGAAGGCCTCCCAGGGCCTTCTCTGCCCTAACCCAGTCGTGCCATTCGGCCCAGGCGGGAAGCAAACTTCCCCCTTGGCAGGGCTCAGCGTGGGGCCTGTGTGTGGTTTCAGGGCTGGAAAAGGGCAGATCCTGAAGCTGGGTGCCCTCCTGTGAATGGGGCCTGCTGGGCAGAGCCGGCATGCCCTGGTTGGGATGTAGGAGATCTGGGGCCTTCAAGCTGCGTGCACATCCCCTCTCTGGCTGCCCCTCTGGCTGCCCCTCTTGCTTCTTCTCTGCTGCCAAGCCTCTCACACCACACGTGCGTCTCATTGGAAGGAGCAGGCTGCTTGCCATTCTTGGGCAGGGAATCAGCCCACACGCCTCGTTTCCTCGAAGGGTTGTGCACACTGACCCAGAGCCTCCAGAGGAGCTGCCGTCTCTCCAGCCACAAAGGCCTGTAGCCGAGTCCATGACAGCCTGTGGCATGGAGGGCTTCTGTGGCAGAGGGCCATGCTTTCCTGGCAGGGGCTCCTTCTCACAATGTTTTCCGTGGGGAAACACTGCGTGTGCCAAGGCTCTCCTGTGTGCACAAAATCTCTCCCCAGTGCCTGAGGTGCAGGGAATCCTCTTTGGACACAGAGCAATGTTCTGGGCAGACCTATCATGCTGGGAGAGCCTCCACTTCCCCAACTGTCCAACTGCCTCAGGAACACACTTCTAGGGAGTGTGGGTCTAACAGGCAGAAGGGCCCGAGTGAGGAACGTGGATGGCAGGCCAAAGCCACTGTGCTGAGCATTCCCCTGGCAAGTCCCAGCTGAAGGCTCTGTGCACCAGGCTCAAGCTGGAATGAGCCTGCAGCCTGGCCTCCAGTCCCAGGCTTTCCCTGGGCACTGCTAGTTTGGGACCCATCCCAGGCTCAGCCAGGCCTCCCTAGGGCCTGTGCTGGCCTAGGCCACTGCCAGCCAGCAGGACCTCGACAGAGCACAGTTCAGGCGAGCAGGCCCCAGGGTGTTGCCTGTGTGTCTCTTCCACTGCTGGGAAGCTGTGGGTCCAGAGGCTGTGTGTGCACGTGGCCACTGGGGCCTGAGCACAAGACAGGCATGACCCCACTTGCAAGCAGGACTCCTGCCACCTCTTTGCTGCCTGCCACACCCCCTCGCTGCCTGCACTGTCTTCACTGCTGGCAGGCCTCTGTGTGCACAGGCCAGTCTCTGCCAAGGAAACAAGGGGCTTGCTCTCCCCTTGCTAGGAGCTCCTCCTACAGCACTCTGGACCAGGGCACACACGCCCCTGGACCAGCAGCCTGCAAGGAAGCTGCCGCTGAGCCATGCAGAAAGGCCTGCAGCACTTGGCAGGGAGCCTTCGGTTGTGGACAGCTTGCCCACTGCCCAGCCTTGGAGGAGTTCCTGGATGCTGGGGCCTGCAGTGTTTTCCATCGGAGAGCACTGGGGGCCCAAAGCCTCCCCTGTGGCTTCCGAGCCCCTTCCCACCCACAGGCCCTTGGCACCCACTCTGTTGCCAGAGGGAAGCCCTAAGCAGGACTCTCGAGCCTGTGCAGCCGGAGTGCCTCCTGCTTGGAAATGGCCTCAGGAACTCATTTGGACTGAGGCTTCTCCCATGCTTGTCAGCAATCGCTCCACCAGAAAACTCTCTGCTTTGCCTTCAGCCCTGGCTCGCCCTGCTGAGCTCTCTCTGCCTCAAGCAGAAACTCCAGTGTGCGTCCAGCCTACAGAAAGCAGAGTGCCTTTGCCTGAGCACTGCTATGCTGTGGCAGCACCCTGAAGGCCTCCCAGGGCCTTCTCTGCCCTAATCCAGTCGTGCCATTCGGCCCAGGCGGGGAGCAAAGTTCCCCCTTGGCAGGGCTCAGCGTGGGGCCTGTGTGTGGTTTCAGGGCTGGGAAAGGGCAGATCCTGAAGCTGGGTGCCCTCCTGTGAATGGGGCCTGCTGGGCAGAGCCGGCATGCCCTGGTTGGGATGTAGGAGATCTGGGGCCTTCAAGCTGCATGCACATCCCCTCTCTGGCTGCCCCTCTGGCTGCCCCTCTTGCTTCTTCTCTGCTGCCAAGCCTCTCACACCACACGTGCATCTCATTGGAAGGAGCAGGCTGCTTGCCATTCTTGGGCAGGGAATCTTCCCACACGCCTCGTTTCCTCGAAGGGGAGTGCACACTGACCAGAGCCTCCAGAGGAGCTGCCGTCTCTCCAGCCACAAAGGCCTGTAGCCGAGTCCATGACAGCCTGTGGCATGGAGGGCTTCTGTGGCAGAGGGCCATGCTTCCCTGGCAGGGGCTCCTTCTCACACTGCTTTCCGTGGGGAAACACTGCGTGTGCCAAGGCTCTCCTGTGTGCACAAAATCTCTCCCCAGTGCCTGAGGTGCAGGGAATCCTCTTTGGACACAGAGCAATGTTCTGGGCAGACCTCCCATGCTGGGAGAGCCTCCACTTCCCCAACTGTCCAACTGCCTCAGGAACACACTTCTAGGGAGTGTGGGTCTAACAGGCAGAAGGGCCCGAGTGAGGAACGTGGATGGCAGGCCAAAGCCACTGTGCTGAGCATTCCCCCGGCAAGTCCCAGCTGAAGGCTCTGTGCACCAGGCTCAAGCTGGAATGAGCCTGTAGCCTGGCCTCCAGGCCCAGGCTTTCCCTGGGCACTGCTAGTTTGGGACCCATCCCAGGCTCAGCCAGGCCTCCCTAGGGCCTGTGCTGGCCTAGGCCACTGCCAGCCAGCAGGACCTCGACAGAGCACAGTTCAGGCGAGCAGGCCCCAGGGTGTTGCCTGTGTGTGTCTTGCACTGCTGGGAAGCTGCGGGTCCAGAGGCTGTGTGTGCACGTGGCCACTGGGGCCTGAGCACAAGACAGGCATGACCCCACTTGCAAGCAGGACTCCTGCCACCTCTTTGCTGCCTGCCACACGCCCTCGCTGCCTGCACTGTCTTCACTGCTGGCAGGCCTCTGTGTGCACAGGCCAGTCTCCGCCAAGGAAACAAGGGGCTTGCTCTCCCCTTGCTAGGAGCTCCTCCTACAGCACTCTGGACCAGGGCACACACGCCCCTGGACCAGCAGCCTGCAAGGAAGCTGCCGCTGAGCCATGCAGAAAGGCCTGCAGCACTTGGCAGGGAGCCTTCTGCTGTGGACAGCTTGCCCTCTGCCCAGCCTCGGAGGAGCTCATGGACGATGGGGCCTGCAGCGTTTTCCATGGGAGAGCACTGGGGGCCCAAAGGCTCCCCTGTGCCTTCCGAGCCCCTTCCCACCCACAGGCCCTTGGCACCCACTCTGTTGCCAGAGGGAAGTCCTAAGCAGGGCTCTCGAGCTTGTGCAGCCAGAGTGCCTCCTGCTTGGAAATGGCCTCAGGAACTCATTTGAAGTGAGGCTGCTCCCATGCTTGTCAGCCAGCAGATGGTGCCATCGCTCCACCAAAAAACTCTCTGCTTTGCCTTCAGCCCTGGCTCGCCCTGCTGAGCTCTCTCTGCCTCAAGCAGAAACTCCAGTGTGCGTCCAGCCTACAGAAAGCAGAGTGCCTTTGCCTGAGCACTGCTATGCTGTGGCAGCACCCTGAAGGCCTCCCAGGGCCTTCTCTGCCCTAACCCAGTCGTGCCATTCGGCCCAGGCGGGAAGCAAACTTCCCCCTTGGCAGGGCTCAGCGTGGGGCCTGTGTGTGGTTTCAGGGCTGGAAAAGGGCAGATCCTGAAGCTGGGTGCCCTCCTGTGAATGGGGCCTGCTGGGCAGAGCCGGCATGCCCTGGTTGGGATGTAGGAGATCTGGGGCCTTCAAGCTGCGTGCACATCCCCTCTCTGGCTGCCCCTCTGGCTGCCCCTCTTGCTTCTTCTCTGCTGCCAAGCCTCTCACACCACACGTGCGTCTCATTGGAAGGAGCAGGCTGCTTGCCATTCTTGGGCAGGGAATCAGCCCACACGCCTCGTTTCCTCGAAGGGTTGTGCACACTGACCCAGAGCCTCCAGAGGAGCTGCCGTCTCTCCAGCCACAAAGGCCTGTAGCCGAGTCCATGACAGCCTGTGGCATGGAGGGCTTCTGTGGCAGAGGGCCATGCTTTCCTGGCAGGGGCTCCTTCTCACAATGTTTTCCGTGGGGAAACACTGCGTGTGCCAAGGCTCTCCTGTGTGCACAAAATCTCTCCCCAGTGCCTGAGGTGCAGGGAATCCTCTTTGGACACAGAGCAATGTTCTGGGCAGACCTATCATGCTGGGAGAGCCTCCACTTCCCCAACTGTCCAACTGCCTCAGGAACACACTTCTAGGGAGTGTGGGTCTAACAGGCAGAAGGGCCCGAGTGAGGAACGTGGATGGCAGGCCAAAGCCACTGTGCTGAGCATTCCCCCGGCAAGTCCCAGCTGAAGGCTCTGTGCACCAGGCTCAAGCTGGAATGAGCCTGCAGCCTGGCCTCCAGTCCCAGGCTTTCCCTGGGCACTGCTAGTTTGGGACCCATCCCAGGCTCAGCCAGGCCTCCCTAGGGCCTGTGCTGGCCTAGGCCACTGCCAGCCAGCAGGACCTCGACAGAGCACAGTTCAGGCGAGCAGGCCCCAGGGTGTTGCCTGTGTGTCTCTTCCACTGCTGGGAAGCTGTGGGTCCAGAGGCTGTGTGTGCACGTGGCCACTGGGGCCTGAGCACAAGACAGGCATGACCCCACTTGCAAGCAGGACTCCTGCCACCTCTTTGCTGCCTGCCACACCCCCTCGCTGCCTGCACTGTCTTCACTGCTGGCAGGCCTCTGTGTGCACAGGCCAGTCTCTGCCAAGGAAACAAGGGGCTTGCTCTCCCCTTGCTAGGAGCTCCTCCTACAGCACTCTGGACCAGGGCACACACGCCCCTGGACCAGCAGCCTGCAAGGAAGCTGCCGCTGAGCCATGCAGAAAGGCCTGCAGCACTTGGCAGGGAGCCTTCGGTTGTGGACAGCTTGCCCACTGCCCAGCCTTGGAGGAGTTCCTGGATGCTGGGGCCTGCAGTGTTTTCCATCGGAGAGCACTGGGGGCCCAAAGCCTCCCCTGTGGCTTCCGAGCCCCTTCCCACCCACAGGCCCTTGGCACCCACTCTGTTGCCAGAGGGAAGCCCTAAGCAGGACTCTCGAGCCTGTGCAGCCGGAGTGCCTCCTGCTTGGAAATGGCCTCAGGAACTCATTTGGACTGAGGCTTCTCCCATGCTTGTCAGCAATCGCTCCACCAGAAAACTCTCTGCTTTGCCTTCAGCCCTGGCTCGCCCTGCTGAGCTCTCTCTGCCTCAAGCAGAAACTCCAGTGTGCGTCCAGCCTACAGAAAGCAGAGTGCCTTTGCCTGAGCACTGCTATGCTGTGGCAGCACCCTGAAGGCCTCCCAGGGCCTTCTCTGCCCTAACCCAGTCGTGCCATTCGGCCCAGGCGGGGAGCAAAGTTCCCCCTTGGCAGGGCTCAGCGTGGGGCCTGTGTGTGGTTTCAGGGCTGGGAAAGGGCAGATCCTGAAGCTGGGTGCCCTCCTGTGAATGGGGCCTGCTGGGCAGAGCCGGCATGCCCTGGTTGGGATGTAGGAGATCTGGGGCCTTCAAGCTGCATGCACATCCCCTCTCTGGCTGCCCCTCTGGCTGCCCCTCTTGCTTCTTCTCTGCTGCCAAGCCTCTCACACCACACGTGCGTCTCATTGGAAGGAGCAGGCTGCTTGCCATTCTTGGGCAGGGAATCTTCCCACACGCCTCGTTTCCTCGAAGGGGAGTGCACACTGACCCAGAGCCTCCAGAGGAGCTGCCGTCTCTCCAGCCACAAAGGCCTGTAGCCGAGTCCATGACAGCCTGTGGCATGGAGGGCTTCTGTGGCAGAGGGCCATGCTTCCCTGGCAGGGGCTCCTTCTCACACTGCTTTCCGTGGGGAAACACTGCGTGTGCCAAGGCTCTCCTGTGTGCACAAAATCTCTCCCCAGTGCCTGAGGTGCAGGGAATCTTCTTTGGACACAGAGCAATGTTCTGGGCAGACCTCCCATGCTGGGAGAGCCTCCACTTCCCCAACTGTCCAACTGCCTCAGGAACACACTTCTAGGGAGTGTGGGTCTAACAGGCAGAAGGGCCCGAGTGAGGAACGTGGATGGCAGGCCAAAGCCACTGTGCTGAGCATTCCCCCGGCAAGTCCCAGCTGAAGGCTCTGTGCACCAGGCTCAAGCTGGAATGAGCCTGTAGCCTGGCCTCCAGGCCCAGGCTTTCCCTGGGCACTGCTAGTTTGGGACCCATCCCAGGCTCAGCCAGGCCTCCCTAGGGCCTGTGCTGGCCTAGGCCACTGCCAGCCAGCAGGACCTCGACAGAGCACAGTTCAGGCGAGCAGGCCCCAGGGTGTTGCCTGTGTGTGTCTTGCACTGCTGGGAAGCTGCGGGTCCAGAGGCTGTGTGTGCACGTGGCCACTGGGGCCTGAGCACAAGACAGGCATGACCCCACTTGCAAGCAGGACTCCTGCCACCTCTTTGCTGCCTGCCACACGCCCTCGCTGCCTGCACTGTCTTCACTGCTGGCAGGCCTCTGTGTGCACAGGCCAGTCTCCGCCAAGGAAACAAGGGGCTTGCTCTCCCCTTGCTAGGAGCTCCTCCTACAGCACTCTGGACCAGGGCACACACGCCCCTGGACCAGCAGCCTGCAAGGAAGCTGCCGCTGAGCCATGCAGAAAGGCCTGCAGCACTTGGCAGGGAGCCTTCGGCTGTGGACAGCTTGCCCTCTGCCCAGCCTCGGAGGAGCTCATGGACGATGGGGCCTGCAGCGTTTTCCATGGGAGAGCACTGGGGGCCCAAAGGCTCCCCTGTGCCTTCCGAGCCCCTTCCCACCCACAGGCCCTTGGCACCCACTCTGTTGCCAGAGGGAAGTCCTAAGCAGGGCTCTCGAGCTTGTGCAGCCAGAGTGCCTCCTGCTTGGAAATGGCCTCAGGAACTCATTTGAAGTGAGGCTGCTCCCATGCTTGTCAGCCAGCAGATGGTGCCATCGCTCCACCAAAAAACTCTCTGCTTTGCCTTCAGCCCTGGCTCGCCCTGCTGAGCTCTCTCTGCCTCAAGCAGAAACTCCAGTGTGCGTCCAGCCTACAGAAAGCAGAGTGCCTTTGCCTGAGCACTGCTATGCTGTGGCAGCACCCTGAAGGCCTCCCAGGGCCTTCTCTGCCCTAACCCAGTCGTGCCATTCGGCCCAGGCGGGAAGCAAACTTCCCCCTTGGCAGGGCTCAGCGTGGGGCCTGTGTGTGGTTTCAGGGCTGGAAAAGGGCAGATCCTGAAGCTGGGTGCCCTCCTGTGAATGGGGCCTGCTGGGCAGAGCCGGCATGCCCTGGTTGGGATGTAGGAGATCTGGGGCCTTCAAGCTGCGTGCACATCCCCTCTCTGGCTGCCCCTCTGGCTGCCCCTCTTGCTTCTTCTCTGCTGCCAAGCCTCTCACACCACACGTGCGTCTCATTGGAAGGAGCAGGCTGCTTGCCATTCTTGGGCAGGGAATCAGCCCACACGCCTCGTTTCCTCGAAGGGTTGTGCACACTGACCCAGAGCCTCCAGAAGAGCTGCCGTCTCTCCAGCCACAAAGGCCTGTAGCCGAGTCCATGACAGCCTGTGGCATGGAGGGCTTCTGTGGCAGAGGGCCATGCTTTCCTGGCAGGGGCTCCTTCTCACAATGTTTTCCGTGGGGAAACACTGCATGTGCCAAGGCTCTCCTGTGTGCACAAAATCTCTCCCCAGTGCCTGAGGTGCAGGGAATCCTCTTTGGACACAGAGCAATGTTCTGGGCAGACCTATCATGCTGGGAGAGCCTCCACTTCCCCAACTGTCCAACTGCCTCAGGAACACACTTCTAGGGAGTGTGGGTCTAACAGGCAGAAGGGCCCGAGTGAGGAACGTGGATGGCAGGCCAAAGCCACTGTGCTGAGCATTCCCCCGGCAAGTCCCAGCTGAAGGCTCTGTGCACCAGGCTCAAGCTGGAATGAGCCTGCAGCCTGGCCTCCAGTCCCAGGCTTTCCCTGGGCACTGCTAGTTTGGGACCCATCCCAGGCTCAGCCAGGCCTCCCTAGGGCCTGTGCTGGCCCAGGCCACTGCCAGCCAGCAGGACCTCGACAGAGCACAGTTCAGGCGAGCAGGCCCCAGGGTGTTGCCTGTGTGTCTCTTCCACTGCTGGGAAGCTGCGGGTCCAGAGGCTGTGTGTGCACGTGGCCACTGGGGCCTGAGCACAAGACAGGCATGACCCCACTTGCAAGCAGGACTCCTGCCACCTCTTTGCTGCCTGCCACACCCCCTCGCTGCCTGCACTGTCTTCACTGCTGGCAGGCCTCTGTGTGCACAGGCCAGTCTCTGCCAAGGAAACAAGGGGCTTGCTCTCCCCTTGCTAGGAGCTCCTCCTACAGCACTCTGGACCAGGGCACACACGCCCCTGGACCAGCAGCCTGCAAGGAAGCTGCCGCTGAGCCATGCAGAAAGGCCTGCAGCACTTGGCAGGGAGCCTTCGGTTGTGGACAGCTTGCCCACTGCCCAGCCTTGGAGGAGTTCCTGGATGCTGGGGCCTGCAGTGTTTTCCATCGGAGAGCACTGGGGGCCCAAAGCCTCCCCTGTGGCTTCCGAGCCCCTTCCCACCCACAGGCCCTTGGCACCCACTCTGTTGCCAGAGGGAAGCCCTAAGCAGGACTCTCGAGCCTGTGCAACCGGAGTGCCTCCTGCTTGGAAATGGCCTCAGGAACTCATTTGGACTGAGGCTTCTCCCATGCTTGTCAGCAATCGCTCCACCAGAAAACTCTCTGCTTTGCCTTCAGCCCTGGCTCGCCCTGCTGAGCTCTCTCTGCCTCAAGCAGAAACTCCAGTGTGCGTCCAGCCTACAGAAAGCAGAGTGCCTTTGCCTGAGCACTGCTATGCTGTGGCAGCACCCTGAAGGCCTCCCAGGGCCTTCTCTGCCCTAACCCAGTCGTGCCATTCGGCCCAGGCGGGAAGCAAACTTCCCCCTTGGCAGGGCTCAGCGTGGGGCCTGTGTGTGGTTTCAGGGCTGGAAAAGGGCAGATCCTGAAGCTGGGTGCCCTCCTGTGAATGGGGCCTGCTGGGCAGAGCCGGCATGCCCTGGTTGGGATGTAGGAGATCTGGGGCCTTCAAGCTGCGTGCACATCCCCTCTCTGGCTGCCCCTCTGGCTGCCCCTCTTGCTTCTTCTCTGCTGCCAAGCCTCTCACACCACACGTGCGTCTCATTGGAAGGAGCAGGCTGCTTGCCATTCTTGGGCAGGGAATCAGCCCACACGCCTCGTTTCCTCGAAGGGTTGTGCACACTGACCCAGAGCCTCCAGAGGAGCTGCCGTCTCTCCAGCCACAAAGGCCTGTAGCCGAGTCCATGACAGCCTGTGGCATGGAGGGCTTCTGTGGCAGAGGGCCATGCTTTCCTGGCAGGGGCTCCTTCTCACAATGTTTTCCGTGGGGAAACACTGCGTGTGCCAAGGCTCTCCTGTGTGCACAAAATCTCTCCCCAGTGCCTGAGGTGCAGGGAATCCTCTTTGGACACAGAGCAATGTTCTGGGCAGACCTATCATGCTGGGAGAGCCTCCACTTCCCCAACTGTCCAACTGCCTCAGGAACACACTTCTAGGGAGTGTGGGTCTAACAGGCAGAAGGGCCCGAGTGAGGAACGTGGATGGCAGGCCAAAGCCACTGTGCTGAGCATTCCCCCGGCAAGTCCCAGCTGAAGGCTCTGTGCACCAGGCTCAAGCTGGAATGAGCCTGCAGCCTGGCCTCCAGTCCCAGGCTTTCCCTGGGCACTGCTAGTTTGGGACCCATCCCAGGCTCAGCCAGGCCTCCCTAGGGCCTGTGCTGGCCCAGGCCACTGCCAGCCAGCAGGACCTCGACAGAGCACAGTTCAGGCGAGCAGGCCCCAGGGTGTTGCCTGTGTGTCTCTTCCACTGCTGGGAAGCTGTGGGTCCAGAGGCTGTGTGTGCACGTGGCCACTGGGGCCTGAGCACAAGACAGGCATGACCCCACTTGCAAGCAGGACTCCTGCCACCTCTTTGCTGCCTGCCACACCCCCTCGCTGCCTGCACTGTCTTCACTGCTGGCAGGCCTCTGTGTGCACAGGCCAGTCTCTGCCAAGGAAACAAGGGGCTTGCTCTCCCCTTGCTAGGAGCTCCTCCTACAGCACTCTGGACCAGGGCACACACGCCCCTGGACCAGCAGCCTGCAAGGAAGCTGCCGCTGAGCCATGCAGAAAGGCCTGCAGCACTTGGCAGGGAGCCTTCGGTTGTGGACAGCTTGCCCACTGCCCAGCCTTGGAGGAGTTCCTGGATGCTGGGGCCTGCAGTGTTTTCCATCGGAGAGCACTGGGGGCCCAAAGCCTCCCCTGTGGCTTCCTAGCCCCTTCCCACCCACAGGCCCTTGGCACCCACTCTGTTGCCAGAGGGAAGCCCTAAGCAGGACTCTCGAGCCTGTGCAGCCGGAGTGCCTCCTGCTTGGAAATGGCCTCAGGAACTCATTTGGACTGAGGCTTCTCCCATGCTTGTCAGCAATCGCTCCACCAGAAAACTCTCTGCTTTGCCTTCAGCCCTGGCTCGCCCTGCTGAGCTCTCTCTGCCTCAAGCAGAAACTCCAGTGTGCGTCCAGCCTACAGAAAGCAGAGTGCCTTTGCCTGAGCACTGCTATGCTGTGGCAGCACCCTGAAGGCCTCCCAGGGCCTTCTCTGCCCTAACCCAGTCGTGCCATTCGGCCCAGGCGGGGAGCAAAGTTCCCCCTTGGCAGGGCTCAGCGTGGGGCCTGTGTGTGGTTTCAGGGCTGGGAAAGGGCAGATCCTGAAGCTGGGTGCCCTCCTGTGAATGGGGCCTGCTGGGCAGAGCCGGCATGCCCTGGTTGGGATGTAGGAGATCTGGGGCCTTCAAGCTGCATGCACATCCCCTCTCTGGCTGCCCCTCTGGCTGCCCCTCTTGCTTCTTCTCTGCTGCCAAGCCTCTCACACCACACGTGCGTCTCATTGGAAGGAGCAGGCTGCTTGCCATTCTTGGGCAGGGAATCTTCCCACACGCCTCGTTTCCTCGAAGGGGAGTGCACACTGACCCAGAGCCTCCAGAGGAGCTGCCGTCTCTCCAGCCACAAAGGCCTGTAGCCGAGTCCATGACAGCCTGTGGCATGGAGGGCTTCTGTGGCAGAGGGCCATGCTTCCCTGGCAGGGGCTCCTTCTCACACTGCTTTCCGTGGGGAAACACTGCGTGTGCCAAGGCTCTCCTGTGTGCACAAAATCTCTCCCCAGTGCCTGAGGTGCAGGGAATCTTCTTTGGACACAGAGCAATGTTCTGGGCAGACCTCCCATGCTGGGAGAGCCTCCACTTCCCCAACTGTCCAACTGCCTCAGGAACACACTTCTAGGGAGTGTGGGTCTAACAGGCAGAAGGGCCCGAGTGAGGAACGTGGATGGCAGGCCAAAGCCACTGTGCTGAGCATTCCCCCGGCAAGTCCCAGCTGAAGGCTCTGTGCACCAGGCTCAAGCTGGAATGAGCCTGTAGCCTGGCCTCCAGGCCCAGGCTTTCCCTGGGCACTGCTAGTTTGGGACCCATCCCAGGCTCAGCCAGGCCTCCCTAGGGCCTGTGCTGGCCTAGGCCACTGCCAGCCAGCAGGACCTCGACAGAGCACAGTTCAGGCGAGCAGGCCCCAGGGTGTTGCCTGTGTGTGTCTTGCACTGCTGGGAAGCTGCGGGTCCAGAGGCTGTGTGTGCACGTGGCCACTGGGGCCTGAGCACAAGACAGGCATGACCCCACTTGCAAGCAGGACTCCTGCCACCTCTTTGCTGCCTGCCACACGCCCTCGCTGCCTGCACTGTCTTCACTGCTGGCAGGCCTCTGTGTGCACAGGCCAGTCTCCGCCAAGGAAACAAGGGGCTTGCTCTCCCCTTGCTAGGAGCTCCTCCTACAGCACTCTGGACCAGGGCACACACGCCCCTGGACCAGCAGCCTGCAAGGAAGCTGCCGCTGAGCCATGCAGAAAGGCCTGCAGCACTTGGCAGGGAGCCTTCGGCTGTGGACAGCTTGCCCTCTGCCCAGCCTCGGAGGAGCTCATGGACGATGGGGCCTGCAGCGTTTTCCATGGGAGAGCACTGGGGGCCCAAAGGCTCCCCTGTGCCTTCCGAGCCCCTTCCCACCCACAGGCCCTTGGCACCCACTCTGTTGCCAGAGGGAAGTCCTAAGCAGGGCTCTCGAGCTTGTGCAGCCAGAGTGCCTCCTGCTTGGAAATGGCCTCAGGAACTCATTTGAAGTGAGGCTGCTCCCATGCTTGTCAGCCAGCAGATGGTGCCATCGCTCCACCAAAAAACTCTCTGCTTTGCCTTCAGCCCTGGCTCGCCCTGCTGAGCTCTCTCTGCCTCAAGCAGAAACTCCAGTGTGCGTCCAGCCTACAGAAAGCAGAGTGCCTTTGCCTGAGCACTGCTATGCTGTGGCAGCACCCTGAAGGCCTCCCAGGGCCTTCTCTGCCCTAACCCAGTCGTGCCATTCGGCCCAGGCGGGAAGCAAACTTCCCCCTTGGCAGGGCTCAGCGTGGGGCCTGTGTGTGGTTTCAGGGCTGGAAAAGGGCAGATCCTGAAGCTGGGTGCCCTCCTGTGAATGGGGCCTGCTGGGCAGAGCCGGCATGCCCTGGTTGGGATGTAGGAGATCTGGGGCCTTCAAGCTGCGTGCACATCCCCTCTCTGGCTGCCCCTCTGGCTGCCCCTCTTGCTTCTTCTCTGCTGCCAAGCCTCTCACACCACACGTGCGTCTCATTGGAAGGAGCAGGCTGCTTGCCATTCTTGGGCAGGGAATCAGCCCACACGCCTCGTTTCCTCGAAGGGTTGTGCACACTGACCCAGAGCCTCCAGAAGAGCTGCCGTCTCTCCAGCCACAAAGGCCTGTAGCCGAGTCCATGACAGCCTGTGGCATGGAGGGCTTCTGTGGCAGAGGGCCATGCTTTCCTGGCAGGGGCTCCTTCTCACAATGTTTTCCGTGGGGAAACACTGCATGTGCCAAGGCTCTCCTGTGTGCACAAAATCTCTCCCCAGTGCCTGAGGTGCAGGGAATCCTCTTTGGACACAGAGCAATGTTCTGGGCAGACCTATCATGCTGGGAGAGCCTCCACTTCCCCAACTGTCCAACTGCCTCAGGAACACACTTCTAGGGAGTGTGGGTCTAACAGGCAGAAGGGCCCGAGTGAGGAACGTGGATGGCAGGCCAAAGCCACTGTGCTGAGCATTCCCCCGGCAAGTCCCAGCTGAAGGCTCTGTGCACCAGGCTCAAGCTGGAATGAGCCTGCAGCCTGGCCTCCAGTCCCAGGCTTTCCCTGGGCACTGCTAGTTTGGGACCCATCCCAGGCTCAGCCAGGCCTCCCTAGGGCCTGTGCTGGCCCAGGCCACTGCCAGCCAGCAGGACCTCGACAGAGCACAGTTCAGGCGAGCAGGCCCCAGGGTGTTGCCTGTGTGTCTCTTCCACTGCTGGGAAGCTGTGGGTCCAGAGGCTGTGTGTGCACGTGGCCACTGGGGCCTGAGCACAAGACAGGCATGACCCCACTTGCAAGCAGGACTCCTGCCACCTCTTTGCTGCCTGCCACACCCCCTCGCTGCCTGCACTGTCTTCACTGCTGGCAGGCCTCTGTGTGCACAGGCCAGTCTCTGCCAAGGAAACAAGGGGCTTGCTCTCCCCTTGCTAGGAGCTCCTCCTACAGCACTCTGGACCAGGGCACACACGCCCCTGGACCAGCAGCCTGCAAGGAAGCTGCCGCTGAGCCATGCAGAAAGGCCTGCAGCACTTGGCAGGGAGCCTTCGGTTGTGGACAGCTTGCCCACTGCCCAGCCTTGGAGGAGTTCCTGGATGCTGGGGCCTGCAGTGTTTTCCATCGGAGAGCACTGGGGGCCCAAAGCCTCCCCTGTGGCTTCCGAGCCCCTTCCCACCCACAGGCCCTTGGCACCCACTCTGTTGCCAGAGGGAAGCCCTAAGCAGGACTCTCGAGCCTGTGCAACCGGAGTGCCTCCTGCTTGGAAATGGCCTCAGGAACTCATTTGGACTGAGGCTTCTCCCATGCTTGTCAGCAATCGCTCCACCAGAAAACTCTCTGCTTTGCCTTCAGCCCTGGCTCGCCCTGCTGAGCTCTCTCTGCCTCAAGCAGAAACTCCAGTGTGCGTCCAGCCTACAGAAAGCAGAGTGCCTTTGCCTGAGCACTGCTATGCTGTGGCAGCACCCTGAAGGCCTCCCAGGGCCTTCTCTGCCCTAACCCAGTCGTGCCATTTGGCCCAGGCGGGAAGCAAACTTCCCCCTTGGCAGGGCTCAGCGTGGGGCCTGTGTGTGGTTTCAGGGCTGGGAAAGGGCAGATCCTGAAGCTGGGTGCCCTCCTGTGAATGGGGCCTGCTGGGCAGAGCCGGCATGCCCTGGTTGGGATGTAGGAGATCTGGGGCCTTCAAGCTGCGTGCACATCCCCTCTCTGGCTGCCCCTCTGGCTGCCCCTCTTGCTTCTTCTCTGCTGCCAAGCCTCTCACACCACACGTGCGTCTCATTGGAAGGAGCAGGCTGCTTGCCATTCTTGGGCAGGGAATCATCCACACGCCTCGTTTCCTCGAAGGGGAGTGCACACTGACCCAGAGCCTCCAGAGGAGCTGCCGTCTCTCCAGCCACAAAGGCCTGTAGCCGAGTCCATGACAGCCTGTGGCATGGAGGGCTTCTGTGGCAGAGGGCCATGCTTCCCTGGCAGGGGCTCCTTCTCACACTGCTTTCCGTGGGGAAACACTGCATGTGCCAAGGCTCTCCTGTGTGCACAAAATCTCTCCCCAGTGCCTGAGGTGCAGGGAATCCTCTTTGGACACAGAGCAATGTTCTGGGCAGACCTCCCATGCTGGGAGAGCCTCCACTTCCCCAACTGTCCAACTGCCTCAGGAACACACTTCTAGGGAGTGTGGGTCTAACAGGCAGAAGGGCCCAAGTGAGGAACGTGGATGGCAGGCCAAAGCCACTGTGCTGAGCATTCCCCCGGCAAGTCCCAGCTGAAGGCTCTGTGCACCAGGCTCCAGCCTGAATGAGCCTGTAGCCTGGCCTCCAGTCCCAGGCTTTCCCTGGGCACTGCTAGTTTGGGACCCATCCCAGGCTCAGCCAGGCCTCCCTAGGGCCTGTGCTGGCCTAGGCCACTGCCAGCCAGCAGGACCTCGACAGAGCACAGTTCATGCGAGCAGGCCCCAGGGTGTTGCCTGTGTGTGTCTTGCACTGCTGGGAAGCTGCGGGTCCAGAGGCTGTGTGTGCACGTGGCCACTGGGGCCTGAGCACAAGACAGGCATGACCCCACTTGCAAGCAGGACTCCTGCCACCTCTTTGCTGCCTGCCACACGCCCTCGCTGCCTGCACTGTCTTCACTGCTGGCAGGCCTCTGTGTGCACAGGCCAGTCTCCGCCAAGGAAACAAGGGGCTTGCTCTCCCCTTGCTAGGAGCTCCTCCTACAGCACTCTGGACCAGGGCACACACGCCCCTGGACCAGCAGCCTGCAAGGAAGCTGCCGCTGAGCCATGCAGAAAGGCCTGCAGCACTTGGCAGGGAGCCTTCGGCTGTGGACAGCTTGCCCTCTGCCCAGCCTCGGAGGAGCTCATGGACGATGGGGCCTGCAGCGTTTTCCATGGGAGAGCACTGGGGACCCAAAGGCTCCCCTGTGCCTTCCGAGCCCCTTCCCACCTACAGGCCCTTGGCACCCACTCTGTTGCCAGAGGGAAGTCCTAAGCAGGGCTCTCGAGCTTGTGCAGCCAGAGTGCCTCCTGCTTGGAAATGGCCTCAGGAACTCATTTGAAGTGAGGCTGCTCCCATGCTTGTCAGCCAGCAGATGGTGCCATCGCTCCACCAAAAAACTCTCTGCTTTGCCTTCAGCCCTGGCTCGCCCTGCTGAGCTCTCTCTGCCTCAAGCAGAAACTCCAGTGTGCGTCCAGCCTACAGAAAGCAGAGTGCCTTTGCCTGAGCACTGCTATGCTGTGGCAGCACCCTGAAGGCCTCCCAGGGCCTTCTCTGCCCTAACCCAGTCGTGCCATTCGGCCCAGGCGGGAAGCAAACTTCCCCCTTGGCAGGGCTCAGCGTGGGGCCTGTGTGTGGTTTCAGGGCTGGAAAAGGGCAGATCCTGAAGCTGGGTGCCCTCCTGTGAATGGGGCCTGCTGGGCAGAGCCGGCATGCCCTGGTTGGGATGTAGGAGATCTGGGGCCTTCAAGCTGCGTGCACATCCCCTCTCTGGCTGCCCCTCTGGCTGCCCCTCTTGCTTCTTCTCTGCTGCCAAGCCTCTCACACCACACGTGCGTCTCATTGGAAGGAGCAGGCTGCTTGCCATTCTTGGGCAGGGAATCAGCCCACACGCCTCGTTTCCTCGAAGGGTTGTGCACACTGACCCAGAGCCTCCAGAGGAGCTGCCGTCTCTCCAGCCACAAAGGCCTGTAGCCGAGTCCATGACAGCCTGTGGCATGGAGGGCTTCTGTGGCAGAGGGCCATGCTTTCCTGGCAGGGGCTCCTTCTCACAATGTTTTCCGTGGGGAAACACTGCGTGTGCCAAGGCTCTCCTGTGTGCACAAAATCTCTCCCCAGTGCCTGAGGTGCAGGGAATCCTCTTTGGACACAGAGCAATGTTCTGGGCAGACCTATCATGCTGGGAGAGCCTCCACTTCCCCAACTGTCCAACTGCCTCAGGAACACACTTCTAGGGAGTGTGGGTCTAACAGGCAGAAGGGCCCGAGTGAGGAACGTGGATGGCAGGCCAAAGCCACTGTGCTGAGCATTCCCCCGGCAAGTCCCAGCTGAAGGCTCTGTGCACCAGGCTCAAGCTGGAATGAGCCTGCAGCCTGGCCTCCAGTCCCAGGCTTTCCCTGGGCACTGCTAGTTTGGGACCCATCCCAGGCTCAGCCAGGCCTCCCTAGGGCCTGTGCTGGCCCAGGCCACTGCCAGCCAGCAGGACCTCGACAGAGCACAGTTCAGGCGAGCAGTCCCCAGGGTGTTGCCTGTGTGTCTCTTCCACTGCTGGGAAGCTGTGGGTCCAGAGGCTGTGTGTGCACGTGGCCACTGGGGCCTGAGCACAAGACAGGCATGACCCCACTTGCAAGCAGGACTCCTGCCACCTCTTTGCTGCCTGCCACACCCCCTCGCTGCCTGCACTGTCTTCACTGCTGGCAGGCCTCTGTGTGCACAGGCCAGTCTCTGCCAAGGAAACAAGGGGCTTGCTCTCCCCTTGCTAGGAGCTCCTCCTACAGCACTCTGGACCAGGACACACGCCCCTGGACCAGCAGCCTGCAAGGAAGCTGCCGCTGAGCCATGCAGAAAGGCCTGCAGCACTTGGCAGGGAGCCTTCGGTTGTGGACAGCTTGCCCACTGCCCAGCCTTGGAGGAGTTCCTGGATGCTGGGGCCTGCAGTGTTTTCCATGGGAGAGCACTGGGGGCCCAAAGCCTCCCCTGTGGCTTCCGAGCCCCTTCCCACCCACAGGCCCTTGGCACCCACTCTGTTGCCAGAGGGAAGCCCTAAGCAGGACTCTCGAGCCTGTGCAGCCGGAGTGCCTCCTGCTTGGAAATGGCCTCAGGAACTCATTTGGACTGAGGCTTCTCCCATGCTTGTCAGCAATCGCTCCACCAGAAAACTCTCTGCTTTGCCTTCAGCCCTGGCTCGCCCTGCTGAGCTCTCTCTGCCTCAAGCAGAAACTCCAGTGTGCGTCCAGCCTACAGAAAGCAGAGTGCCTTTGCCTGAGCACTGCTATGCTGTGGCAGCACCCTGAAGGCCTCCCAGGGCCTTCTCTGCCCTAACCCAGTCGTGCCATTCGGCCCAGGCGGGGAGCAAAGTTCCCCCTTGGCAGGGCTCAGCGTGGGGCCTGTGTGTGGTTTCAGGGCTGGGAAAGGGCAGATCCTGAAGCTGGGTGCCCTCCTGTGAATGGGGCCTGCTGGGCAGAGCCGGCATGCCCTGGTTGGGATGTAGGAGATCTGGGGCCTTCAAGCTGCATGCACATCCCCTCTCTGGCTGCCCCTCTGGCTGCCCCTCTTGCTTCTTCTCTGCTGCCAAGCCTCTCACACCACACGTGCGTCTCATTGGAAGGAGCAGGCTGCTTGCCATTCTTGGGCAGGGAATCTTCCCACACGCCTCGTTTCCTCGAAGGGGAGTGCACACTGACCCAGAGCCTCCAGAGGAGCTGCCGTCTCTCCAGCCACAAAGGCCTGTAGCCGAGTCCATGACAGCCTGTGGCATGGAGGGCTTCTGTGGCAGAGGGCCATGCTTCCCTGGCAGGGGCTCCTTCTCACACTGCTTTCCGTGGGGAAACACTGCGTGTGCCAAGGCTCTCCTGTGTGCACAAAATCTCTCCCCAGTGCCTGAGGTGCAGGGAATCCTCTTTGGACACAGAGCAATGTTCTGGGCAGACCTCCCATGCTGGGAGAGCCTCCACTTCCCCAACTGTCCAACTGCCTCAGGAACACACTTCTAGGGAGTGTGGGTCTAACAGGCAGAAGGGCCCGAGTGAGGAACGTGGATGGCAGGCCAAAGCCACTGTGCTGAGCATTCCCCCGGCAAGTCCCAGCTGAAGGCTCTGTGCACCAGGCTCAAGCTGGAATGAGCCTGTAGCCTGGCCTCCAGTCCCAGGCTTTCCCTGGGCACTGCTAGTTTGGGACCCATCCCAGGCTCAGCCAGGCCTCCCTAGGGCCTGTGCTGGCCTAGGAAACTGCCAGCCAGCAGGACCTCGACAGAGCACAGTTCATGCGAGCAGGCCCCAGGGTGTTGCCTGTGTGTGTCTTGCACTGCTGGGAAGCTGCGGGTCCAGAGGCTGTGTGTGCACGTGGCCACTGGGGCCTGAGCACAAGACAGGCATGACCCCACTTGCAAGCAGGACTCCTGCCACCTCTTTGCTGCCTGCCACACGCCCTCGCTGCCTGCACTGTCTTCACTGCTGGCAGGCCTCTGTGTGCACAGGCCAGTCTCCGCCAAGGAAACAAGGGGCTTGCTCTCCCCTTGCTAGGAGCTCCTCCTACAGCACTCTGGACCAGGGCACACACGCCCCTGGACCAGCAGCCTGCAAGGAAGCTGCCGCTGAGCCATGCAGAAAGGCCTGCAGCACTTGGCAGGGAGCCTTCGGCTGTGGACAGCTTGCCCTCTGCCCAGCCTCGGAGGAGCTCATGGACGATGGGGCCTGCAGCGTTTTCCATGGGAGAGCACTGGGGGCCCAAAGGCTCCCCTGTGCCTTCCGAGCCCCTTCCCACCCACAGGCCCTTGGCACCCACTCTGTTGCCAGAGGGAAGTCCTAAGCAGGGCTCTCGAGCTTGTGCAGCCAGAGTGCCTCCTGCTTGGAAATGGCCTCAGGAACTCATTTGAAGTGAGGCTGCTCCCATGCTTGTCAGCCAGCAGATGGTGCCATCGCTCCACCAAAAAACTCTCTGCTTTGCCTTCAGCCCTGGCTCGCCCTGCTGAGCTCTCTCTGCCTCAAGCAGAAACTCCAGTGTGCGTCCAGCCTACAGAAAGCAGAGTGCCTTTGCCTGAGCACTGCTATGCTGTGGCAGCACCCTGAAGGCCTCCCAGGGCCTTCTCTGCCCTAACCCAGTCGTGCCATTCGGCCCAGGCGGGAAGCAAACTTCCCCCTTGGCAGGGCTCAGCGTGGGGCCTGTGTGTGGTTTCAGGGCTGGAAAAGGGCAGATCCTGAAGCTGGGTGCCCTCCTGTGAATGGGGCCTGCTGGGCAGAGCCGGCATGCCCTGGTTGGGATGTAGGAGATCTGGGGCCTTCAAGCTGCGTGCACATCCCCTCTCTGGCTACCCCTCTGGCTGCCCCTCTTGCTTCTTCTCTGCTGCCAAGCCTCTCACACCACACGTGCGTCTCATTGGAAGGAGCAGGCTGCTTGCCATTCTTGGGCAGGGAATCAGCCCACACGCCTCGTTTCCTCGAAGGGTTGTGCACACTGACCCAGAGCCTCCAGAAGAGCTGCCGTCTCTCCAGCCACAAAGGCCTGTAGCCGAGTCCATGACAGCCTGTGGCATGGAGGGCTTCTGTGGCAGAGGGCCATGCTTTCCTGGCAGGGGCTCCTTCTCACAATGTTTTCCGTGGGGAAACACTGCATGTGCCAAGGCTCTCCTGTGTGCACAAAATCTCTCCCCAGTGCCTGAGGTGCAGGGAATCCTCTTTGGACACAGAGCAATGTTCTGGGCAGACCTATCATGCTGGGAGAGCCTCCACTTCCCCAACTGTCCAACTGCCTCAGGAACACACTTCTAGGGAGTGTGGGTCTAACAGGCAGAAGGGCCCGAGTGAGGAACGTGGATGGCAGGCCAAAGCCACTGTGCTGAGCATTCCCCCGGCAAGTCCCAGCTGAAGGCTCTGTGCACCAGGCTCAAGCTGGAATGAGCCTGCAGCCTGGCCTCCAGTCCCAGGCTTTCCCTGGGCACTGCTAGTTTGGGACCCATCCCAGGCTCAGCCAGGCCTCCCTAGGGCCTGTGCTGGCCCAGGCCACTGCCAGCCAGCAGGACCTCGACAGAGCACAGTTCAGGCGAGCAGGCCCCAGGGTGTTGCCTGTGTGTCTCTTCCACTGCTGGGAAGCTGTGGGTCCAGAGGCTGTGTGTGCACGTGGCCACTGGGGCCTGAGCACAAGACAGGCATGACCCCACTTGCAAGCAGGACTCCTGCCACCTCTTTGCTGCCTGCCACACCCCCTCGCTGCCTGCACTGTCTTCACTGCTGGCAGGCCTCTGTGTGCACAGGCCAGTCTCTGCCAAGGAAACAAGGGGCTTGCTCTCCCCTTGCTAGGAGCTCCTCCTACAGCACTCTGGACCAGGGCACACACGCCCCTGGACCAGCAGCCTGCAAGGAAGCTGCCGCTGAGCCATGCAGAAAGGCCTGCAGCACTTGGCAGGGAGCCTTCGGTTGTGGACAGCTTGCCCACTGCCCAGCCTTGGAGGAGTTCCTGGATGCTGGGGCCTGCAGTGTTTTCCATCGGAGAGCACTGGGGGCCCAAAGCCTCCCCTGTGGCTTCCGAGCCCCTTCCCACCCACAGGCCCTTGGCACCCACTCTGTTGCCAGAGGGAAGCCCTAAGCAGGACTCTCGAGCCTGTGCAACCGGAGTGCCCTCCTGCTTGGAAATGGCCTCAGGAACTCATTTGGACTGAGGCTTCTCCCATGCTTGTCAGCAATCGCTCCACCAGAAAACTCTCTGCTTTGCCTTCAGCCCTGGCTCGCCCTGCTGAGCTCTCTCTGCCTCAAGCAGAAACTCCAGTGTGCGTCCAGCCTACAGAAAGCAGAGTGCCTTTGCCTGAGCACTGCTATGCTGTGGCAGCACCCTGAAGGCCTCCCAGGGCCTTCTCTGCCCTAACCCAGTCGTGCCATTTGGCCCAGGCGGGAAGCAAACTTCCCCCTTGGCAGGGCTCAGCGTGGGGCCTGTGTGTGGTTTCAGGGCTGGGAAAGGGCAGATCCTGAAGCTGGGTGCCCTCCTGTGAATGGGGCCTGCTGGGCAGAGCCGGCATGCCCTGGTTGGGATGTAGGAGATCTGGGGCCTTCAAGCTGCGTGCACATCCCCTCTCTGGCTGCCCCTCTGGCTGCCCCTCTTGCTTCTTCTCTGCTGCCAAGCCTCTCACACCACACGTGCGTCTCATTGGAAGGAGCAGGCTGCTTGCCATTCTTGGGCAGGGAATCATCCACACGCCTCGTTTCCTCGAAGGGGAGTGCACACTGACCCAGAGCCTCCAGAGGAGCTGCCGTCTCTCCAGCCACAAAGGCCTGTAGCCGAGTCCATGACAGCCTGTGGCATGGAGGGCTTCTGTGGCAGAGGGCCATGCTTCCCTGGCAGGGGCTCCTTCTCACACTGCTTTCCGTGGGGAAACACTGCATGTGCCAAGGCTCTCCTGTGTGCACAAAATCTCTCCCCAGTGCCTGAGGTGCAGGGAATCCTCTTTGGACACAGAGCAATGTTCTGGGCAGACCTCCCATGCTGGGAGAGCCTCCACTTCCCCAACTGTCCAACTGCCTCAGGAACACACTTCTAGGGAGTGTGGGTCTAACAGGCAGAAGGGCCCAAGTGAGGAACGTGGATGGCAGGCCAAAGCCACTGTGCTGAGCATTCCCCCGGCAAGTCCCAGCTGAAGGCTCTGTGCACCAGGCTCCAGCCTGAATGAGCCTGTAGCCTGGCCTCCAGTCCCAGGCTTTCCCTGGGCACTGCTAGTTTGGGACCCATCCCAGGCTCAGCCAGGCCTCCCTAGGGCCTGTGCTGGCCTAGGCCACTGCCAGCCAGCAGGACCTCGACAGAGCACAGTTCATGCGAGCAGGCCCCAGGGTGTTGCCTGTGTGTGTCTTGCACTGCTGGGAAGCTGCGGGTCCAGAGGCTGTGTGTGCACGTGGCCACTGGGGCCTGAGCACAAGACAGGCATGACCCCACTTGCAAGCAGGACTCCTGCCACCTCTTTGCTGCCTGCCACACGCCCTCGCTGCCTGCACTGTCTTCACTGCTGGCAGGCCTCTGTGTGCACAGGCCAGTCTCCGCCAAGGAAACAAGGGGCTTGCTCTCCCCTTGCTAGGAGCTCCTCCTACAGCACTCTGGACCAGGGCACACACGCCCCTGGACCAGCAGCCTGCAAGGAAGCTGCCGCTGAGCCATGCAGAAAGGCCTGCAGCACTTGGCAGGGAGCCTTCGGCTGTGGACAGCTTGCCCTCTGCCCAGCCTCGGAGGAGCTCATGGACGATGGGGCCTGCAGCGTTTTCCATGGGAGAGCACTGGGGACCCAAAGGCTCCCCTGTGCCTTCCGAGCCCCTTCCCACCTACAGGCCCTTGGCACCCACTCTGTTGCCAGAGGGAAGTCCTAAGCAGGGCTCTCGAGCTTGTGCAGCCAGAGTGCCTCCTGCTTGGAAATGGCCTCAGGAACTCATTTGAAGTGAGGCTGCTCCCATGCTTGTCAGCCAGCAGATGGTGCCATCGCTCCACCAAAAAACTCTCTGCTTTGCCTTCAGCCCTGGCTCGCCCTGCTGAGCTCTCTCTGCCTCAAGCAGAAACTCCAGTGTGCGTCCAGCCTACAGAAAGCAGAGTGCCTTTGCCTGAGCACTGCTATGCTGTGGCAGCACCCTGAAGGCCTCCCAGGGCCTTCTCTGCCCTAACCCAGTCGTGCCATTCGGCCCAGGCGGGAAGCAAACTTCCCCCTTGGCAGGGCTCAGCGTGGGGCCTGTGTGTGGTTTCAGGGCTGGAAAAGGGCAGATCCTGAAGCTGGGTGCCCTCCTGTGAATGGGGCCTGCTGGGCAGAGCCGGCATGCCCTGGTTGGGATGTAGGAGATCTGGGGCCTTCAAGCTGCGTGCACATCCCCTCTCTGGCTGCCCCTCTGGCTGCCCCTCTTGCTTCTTCTCTGCTGCCAAGCCTCTCACACCACACGTGCGTCTCATTGGAAGGAGCAGGCTGCTTGCCATTCTTGGGCAGGGAATCAGCCCACACGCCTCGTTTCCTCGAAGGGTTGTGCACACTGACCCAGAGCCTCCAGAGGAGCTGCCGTCTCTCCAGCCACAAAGGCCTGTAGCCGAGTCCATGACAGCCTGTGGCATGGAGGGCTTCTGTGGCAGAGGGCCATGCTTTCCTGGCAGGGGCTCCTTCTCACAATGTTTTCCGTGGGGAAACACTGCGTGTGCCAAGGCTCTCCTGTGTGCACAAAATCTCTCCCCAGTGCCTGAGGTGCAGGGAATCCTCTTTGGACACAGAGCAATGTTCTGGGCAGACCTATCATGCTGGGAGAGCCTCCACTTCCCCAACTGTCCAACTGCCTCAGGAACACACTTCTAGGGAGTGTGGGTCTAACAGGCAGAAGGGCCCGAGTGAGGAACGTGGATGGCAGGCCAAAGCCACTGTGCTGAGCATTCCCCCGGCAAGTCCCAGCTGAAGGCTCTGTGCACCAGGCTCAAGCTGGAATGAGCCTGCAGCCTGGCCTCCAGTCCCAGGCTTTCCCTGGGCACTGCTAGTTTGGGACCCATCCCAGGCTCAGCCAGGCCTCCCTAGGGCCTGTGCTGGCCCAGGCCACTGCCAGCCAGCAGGACCTCGACAGAGCACAGTTCAGGCGAGCAGTCCCCAGGGTGTTGCCTGTGTGTCTCTTCCACTGCTGGGAAGCTGTGGGTCCAGAGGCTGTGTGTGCACGTGGCCACTGGGGCCTGAGCACAAGACAGGCATGACCCCACTTGCAAGCAGGACTCCTGCCACCTCTTTGCTGCCTGCCACACCCCCTCGCTGCCTGCACTGTCTTCACTGCTGGCAGGCCTCTGTGTGCACAGGCCAGTCTCTGCCAAGGAAACAAGGGGCTTGCTCTCCCCTTGCTAGGAGCTCCTCCTACAGCACTCTGGACCAGGACACACGCCCCTGGACCAGCAGCCTGCAAGGAAGCTGCCGCTGAGCCATGCAGAAAGGCCTGCAGCACTTGGCAGGGAGCCTTCGGTTGTGGACAGCTTGCCCACTGCCCAGCCTTGGAGGAGTTCCTGGATGCTGGGGCCTGCAGTGTTTTCCATGGGAGAGCACTGGGGGCCCAAAGCCTCCCCTGTGGCTTCCGAGCCCCTTCCCACCCACAGGCCCTTGGCACCCACTCTGTTGCCAGAGGGAAGCCCTAAGCAGGACTCTCGAGCCTGTGCAGCCGGAGTGCCTCCTGCTTGGAAATGGCCTCAGGAACTCATTTGGACTGAGGCTTCTCCCATGCTTGTCAGCAATCGCTCCACCAGAAAACTCTCTGCTTTGCCTTCAGCCCTGGCTCGCCCTGCTGAGCTCTCTCTGCCTCAAGCAGAAACTCCAGTGTGCGTCCAGCCTACAGAAAGCAGAGTGCCTTTGCCTGAGCACTGCTATGCTGTGGCAGCACCCTGAAGGCCTCCCAGGGCCTTCTCTGCCCTAACCCAGTCGTGCCATTCGGCCCAGGCGGGGAGCAAAGTTCCCCCTTGGCAGGGCTCAGCGTGGGGCCTGTGTGTGGTTTCAGGGCTGGGAAAGGGCAGATCCTGAAGCTGGGTGCCCTCCTGTGAATGGGGCCTGCTGGGCAGAGCCGGCATGCCCTGGTTGGGATGTAGGAGATCTGGGGCCTTCAAGCTGCATGCACATCCCCTCTCTGGCTGCCCCTCTGGCTGCCCCTCTTGCTTCTTCTCTGCTGCCAAGCCTCTCACACCACACGTGCGTCTCATTGGAAGGAGCAGGCTGCTTGCCATTCTTGGGCAGGGAATCTTCCCACACGCCTCGTTTCCTCGAAGGGGAGTGCACACTGACCCAGAGCCTCCAGAGGAGCTGCCGTCTCTCCAGCCACAAAGGCCTGTAGCCGAGTCCATGACAGCCTGTGGCATGGAGGGCTTCTGTGGCAGAGGGCCATGCTTCCCTGGCAGGGGCTCCTTCTCACACTGCTTTCCGTGGGGAAACACTGCGTGTGCCAAGGCTCTCCTGTGTGCACAAAATCTCTCCCCAGTGCCTGAGGTGCAGGGAATCCTCTTTGGACACAGAGCAATGTTCTGGGCAGACCTCCCATGCTGGGAGAGCCTCCACTTCCCCAACTGTCCAACTGCCTCAGGAACACACTTCTAGGGAGTGTGGGTCTAACAGGCAGAAGGGCCCGAGTGAGGAACGTGGATGGCAGGCCAAAGCCACTGTGCTGAGCATTCCCCCGGCAAGTCCCAGCTGAAGGCTCTGTGCACCAGGCTCAAGCTGGAATGAGCCTGTAGCCTGGCCTCCAGTCCCAGGCTTTCCCTGGGCACTGCTAGTTTGGGACCCATCCCAGGCTCAGCCAGGCCTCCCTAGGGCCTGTGCTGGCCTAGGAAACTGCCAGCCAGCAGGACCTCGACAGAGCACAGTTCATGCGAGCAGGCCCCAGGGTGTTGCCTGTGTGTGTCTTGCACTGCTGGGAAGCTGCGGGTCCAGAGGCTGTGTGTGCACGTGGCCACTGGGGCCTGAGCACAAGACAGGCATGACCCCACTTGCAAGCAGGACTCCTGCCACCTCTTTGCTGCCTGCCACACGCCCTCGCTGCCTGCACTGTCTTCACTGCTGGCAGGCCTCTGTGTGCACAGGCCAGTCTCCGCCAAGGAAACAAGGGGCTTGCTCTCCCCTTGCTAGGAGCTCCTCCTACAGCACTCTGGACCAGGGCACACACGCCCCTGGACCAGCAGCCTGCAAGGAAGCTGCCGCTGAGCCATGCAGAAAGGCCTGCAGCACTTGGCAGGGAGCCTTCGGCTGTGCACAGCTTGCCCTCTGCCCAGCCTCGGAGGAGCTCATGGACGATGGGGCCTGCAGCGTTTTCCATGGGAGAGCACTGGGGGCCCAAAGGCTCCCCTGTGCCTTCCGAGCCCCTTCCCACCCACAGGCCCTTGGCACCCACTCTGTTGCCAGAGGGAAGTCCTAAGCAGGGCTCTCGAGCTTGTGCAGCCAGAGTGCCTCCTGCTTGGAAATGGCCTCAGGAACTCATTTGAAGTGAGGCTACTCCCATGCTTGTCAGCCAGCAGATGGTGCCATCGCTCCACCAAAAAACTCTCTGCTTTGCCTTCAGCCCTGGCTCGCCCTGCTGAGCTCTCTCTGCCTCAAGCAGAAACTCCAGTGTGCGTCCAGCCTACAGAAAGCAGAGTGCCTTTGCCTGAGCACTGCTATGCTGTGGCAGCACCCTGAAGGCCTCCCAGGGCCTTCTCTGCCCTAACCCAGTCGTGCCATTCGGCCCAGGCGGGAAGCAAAGTTCCCCCTTGGCAGGGCTCAGCGTGGGGCCTGTGTGTGGTTTCAGGGCTGGGAAAGGGCAGATCCTGAAGCTGGGTGCCCTCCTGTGAATGGGGCCTGCTGGGCAGAGCCGGCATGCCCTGGTTGGGATGTAGGAGATCTGGGGCCTTCAAGCTGCGTGCACATCCCCTCTCTGGCTGCCCCTCTGGCTGCCCCTCTTGCTTCTTCTCTGCTGCCAAGCCTCTCACACCACACGTGCGTCTCATTGGAAGGAGCAGGCTGCTTGCCATTCTTGGGCAGGGAATCAGCCCACACGCCTCGTTTCCTCGAAGGGGAGTGCACACTGACCCAGAGCCTCCAGAGGAGCTGCCGTCTCTCCAGCCACAAAGGCCTGTAGCCGAGTCCATGACAGCCTGTGGCATGGAGGGCTTCTGTGGCAGAGGGCCATGCTTTCCTGGCAGGGGCTCCTTCTCACAATGTTTTCCGTGGGGAAACACTGCGTGTGCCAAGGCTCTCCTGTGTGCACAAAATCTCTCCCCAGTGCCTGAGGTGCAGGGAATCCTCTTTGGACACAGAGCAATGTTCTGGGCAGACCTCCCATGCTGGGAGAGCCTCCACTTCCCCAACTGTCCAACTGCCTCAGGAACACACTTCTAGGGAGTGTGGGTCTAACAGGCAGAAGGGCCCGAGTGAGGAACGTGGATGGCAGGCCAAAGCCACTGTGCTGAGCATTCCCCCGGCAAGTCCCAGCTGAAGGCTCTGTGCACCAGGCTCAAGCTGGAATGAGCCTGCAGCCTGGCCTCCAGTCCCAGGCTTTCCCTGGGCACTGCTAGTTTGGGACCCATCCCAGGCTCAGCCAGGCCTCCCTAGGGCCTGTGCTGGCCCAGGCCACTGCCAGCCAGCAGGACCTCGACAGAGCACAGTTCAGGCGAGCAGGCCCCAGGGTGTTGCCTGTGTGTCTCTTCCACTGCTGGGAAGCTGCGGGTCCAGAGGCTGTGTGTGCACGTGGCCACTGGGGCCTGAGCACAAGACAGGCATGACCCCACTTGCAAGCAGGACTCCTGCCACCTCTTTGCTGCCTGCCACACCCCCTCGCTGCCTGCACTGTCTTCACTGCTGGCAGGCCTCTGTGTGCACAGGCCAGTCTCTGCCAAGGAAACAAGGGGCTTGCTCTCCCCTTGCTAGGAGCTCCTCCTACAGCACTCTGGACCAGGGCACACACGCCCCTGGACCAGCAGCCTGCAAGGAAGCTGCCGCTGAGCCATGCAGAAAGGCCTGCAGCACTTGGCAGGGAGCCTTCGGTTGTGGACAGCTTGCCCACTGCCCAGCCTTGGAGGAGTTCCTGGATGCTGGGGCCTGCAGTGTTTTCCATCGGAGAGCACTGGGGGCCCAAAGCCTCCCCTGTGGCTTCCGAGCCCCTTCCCACCCACAGGCCCTTGGCACCCACTCTGTTGCCAGAGGGAAGCCCTAAGCAGGACTCTCGAGCCTGTGCAGCCGGAGTGCCTCCTGCTTGGAAATGGCCTCAGGAACTCATTTGGACTGAGGCTTCTCCCATGCTTGTCAGCAATCGCTCCACCAGAAAACTCTCTGCTTTGCCTTCAGCCCTGGCTCGCCCTGCTGAGCTCTCTCTGCCTCAAGCAGAAACTCCAGTGTGCGTCCAGCCTACAGAAAGCAGAGTGCCTTTGCCTGAGCACTGCTATGCTGTGGCAGCACCCTGAAGGCCTCCCAGGGCCTTCTCTGCCCTAACCCAGTCGTGCCATTCGGCCCAGGCGGGGAGCAAAGTTCCCCCTTGGCAGGGCTCAGCGTGGGGCCTGTGTGTGGTTTCAGGGCTGGGAAAGGGCAGATCCTGAAGCTGGGTGCCCTCCTGTGAATGGGGCCTGCTGGGCAGAGCCGGCATGCCCTGGTTGGGATGTAGGAGATCTGGGGCCTTCAAGCTGCATGCACATCCCCTCTCTGGCTGCCCCTCTGGCTGCCCCTCTTGCTTCTTCTCTGCTGCCAAGCCTCTCACACCACACGTGCGTCTCATTGGAAGGAGCAGGCTGCTTGCCATTCTTGGGCAGGGAATCTTCCCACACGCCTCGTTTCCTCGAAGGGGAGTGCACACTGACCCAGAGCCTCCAGAGGAGCTGCCGTCTCTCCAGCCACAAAGGCCTGTAGCCGAGTCCATGACAGCCTGTGGCATGGAGGGCTTCTGTGGCAGAGGGCCATGCTTCCCTGGCAGGGGCTCCTTCTCACACTGCTTTCCGTGGGGAAACACTGCGTGTGCCAAGGCTCTCCTGTGTGCACAAAATCTCTCCCCAGTGCCTGAGGTGCAGGGAATCTTCTTTGGACACAGAGCAATGTTCTGGGCAGACCTCCCATGCTGGGAGAGCCTCCACTTCCCCAACTGTCCAACTGCCTCAGGAACACACTTCTAGGGAGTGTGGGTCTAACAGGCAGAAGGGCCCGAGTGAGGAACGTGGATGGCAGGCCAAAGCCACTGTGCTGAGCATTCCCCCGGCAAGTCCCAGCTGAAGGCTCTGTGCACCAGGCTCAAGCTGGAATGAGCCTGCAGCCTGGCCTCCAGTCCCAGGCTTTCCCTGGGCACTGCTAGTTTGGGACCCATCCCAGGCTCAGCCAGGCCTCCCTAGGGCCTGTGCTGGCCCAGGCCACTGCCAGCCAGCAGGACCTCGACAGAGCACAGTTCAGGCGAGCAGGCCCCAGGGTGTTGCCTGTGTGTCTCTTCCACTGCTGGGAAGCTGCGGGTCCAGAGGCTGTGTGTGCACGTGGCCACTGGGGCCTGAGCACAAGACAGGCATGACCCCACTTGCAAGCAGGACTCCTGCCACCTCTTTGCTGCCTGCCACACCCCCTCGCTGCCTGCACTGTCTTCACTGCTGGCAGGCCTCTGTGTGCACAGGCCAGTCTCTGCCAAGGAAACAAGGGGCTGGCTCTCCCCTTGCTAGGAGCTCCTCCTACAGCACTCTGGACCAGGGCACACACGCCCCTGGACCAGCAGCCTGCAAGGAAGCTGCCGCTGAGCCATGCAGAAAGGCCTGCAGCACTTGGCAGGGAGCCTTCGGTTGTGGACAGCTTGCCCACTGCCCAGCCTTGGAGGAGTTCCTGGATGCTGGGGCCTGCAGTGTTTTCCATCGGAGAGCACTGGGGGCCCAAAGCCTCCCCTGTGGCTTCCGAGCCCCTTCCCACCCACAGGCCCTTGGCACCCACTCTGTTGCCAGAGGGAAGCCCTAAGCAGGACTCTCGAGCCTGTGCAGCCGGAGTGCCTCCTGCTTGGAAATGGCCTCAGGAACTCATTTGGACTGAGGCTTCTCCCGTGCTTGTCAGCAATCGCTCCACCAGAAAACTCTCTGCTTTGCCTTCAGCCCTGGCTCGCCCTGCTGAGCTCTCTCTGCCTCAAGCAGAAACTCCAGTGTGCGTCCAGCCTACAGAAAGCAGAGTGCCTTTGCCTGAGCACTGCTATGCTGTGGCAGCACCCTGAAGGCCTCCCAGGGCCTTCTCTGCCCTAACCCAGTCGTGCCATTCGGCCCAGGCGGGGAGCAAAGTTCCCCCTTGGCAGGGCTCAGCGTGGGGCCTGTGTGTGGTTTCAGGGCTGGGAAAGGGCAGATCCTGAAGCTGGGTGCCCTCCTGTGAATGGGGCCTGCTGGGCAGAGCCGGCATGCCCTGGTTGGGATGTAGGAGATCTGGGGCCTTCAAGCTGCATGCACATCCCCTCTCTGGCTGCCCCTCTGGCTGCCCCTCTTGCTTCTTCTCTGCTGCCAAGCCTCTCACACCACACGTGCGTCTCATTGGAAGGAGCAGGCTGCTTGCCATTCTTGGGCAGGGAATCTTCCCACACGCCTCGTTTCCTCGAAGGGGAGTGCACACTGACCCAGAGCCTCCAGAGGAGCTGCCGTCTCTCCAGCCACAAAGGCCTGTAGCCGAGTCCATGACAGCCTGTGGCATGGAGGGCTTCTGTGGCAGAGGGCCATGCTTCCCTGGCAGGGGCTCCTTCTCACACTGCTTTCCGTGGGGAAACACTGCGTGTGCCAAGGCTCTCCTGTGTGCACAAAATCTCTCCCCAGTGCCTGAGGTGCAGGGAATCCTCTTTGGACACAGAGCAATGTTCTGGGCAGACCTCCCATGCTGGGAGAGCCTCCACTTCCCCAACTGTCCAACTG